>NW_008751814.1:1138591-1156225 GCF_000715545.1 Opisthorchis viverrini
ATATATACGAAATTAGTGCTGTCAAACCTGGGGAAATGGGGCTAGATTGCTTGGAAAGCTTTCGGTACGACCACTGGAAAACAGGGTATCCATTCAAAGGCGACAGATTTCAAGTCATGTCGTGTTGCAACTGACCACAGACGTGCAGCGAATGACGTTTGAGAGTCGTGGTAATGATTCAAACCAACGCTAATAGGGCAAAGATCGGTGTCTTTCTGCTGTGATTCTGGTTGGATGAATGTAAACATGGTGCATCAAGTGCAAGTAACGCTAGACTTTTATTGAAGGCTCTCTCATGGCACACAGTCCCGGCTACATTAGAACCATATTAATTTTATCGAACTTTAGGTTGTTGCTGTATGCATTTCAGCCACTCTGAGCTTTTACGCTACTGATGTACACGAAGCGAATGTGAGTGCTCGACCTTTATATTTCGGTCCTAACGGAAGGCCTATTAGCGTTCTATCCCCAAAGGCAATTATATCTCCTATATCTACTGATGCTACTTAGCCGTATGTGATAGGGTGTAGATAGAATGCACCTTACGATAGACAAAATGTTGCAGTCATAGCGGGGTGCCGTTTTACTGCGTGAAGCAAATGGATATTGTCTCAAACGCTTGTATGAAATGTTTGCCGGCTATCTTGAGCATCGCGCTCCGAGTCAACTTTGATGATCCCAGACAAGATAAAACGCGAGAACCTGCACTGTCATCACCACGCACATTTCCTACCAGACATTTATGTATGATATCAAAAATGATCCCAGCCTGGGTAAATTCTTGCCCTATAGTTTGTTTTGGGGGAATGATATCCTGCCAACTTAAAAACACCCATCCATAAGTAAATTTTAGTAGAAAAGTTGAGTGTCCCTGGTTGATCAACTTTACACGTTTATATCTTGAGATATAGATGTGTGAAGTGACGAACCGATAGTAAACTCCCTATGGGTCCACCAAATCGTTTTCGGTCTAAAACTCAACACCTCGGAATTTCGCAGTTGTTCACACCACTCGAAAGGTGTGGCAGTGAAGTTTTTGTGGATTGTCTATTCGAAGTCAGCTAATTAAAAATCATTGCCAGAGATAGATATCAAATTTCGTTGGCAAGCTAGAATGAGTTGTCGGATACAACACACTTTTTTTCCTAGCAAAGTGCCGTTCGTCTTCCGCGAAGTAGAAGCTCGTATTAGAAGTGGATCCAAGATTTTTCAAGACAACCAAAACATAGTGTGAGTCAGTTGTTAAGACCGATCCTTCGATTGCGCAAAGCTGTCTACGATTATTTCCTTAATTTCAACTGTTATGTGACGCCGTGTTATGGCTGATTCCATTTATACCCCTGAGACGTCGGTGGTCATAGACTTAAAGGTGTCTCACATCTTCCGCCCGAAATGAACAAGCCTTGAAGCCATGCGCGCTATAGTCCAACGCACGCGTTTTTTTTAAATCCAGTGAGATGCCTTTTTGAATAACGAGTGGCGTCGACTTCGTCAGGTACACTGTTGTCAGAGCGAATATGACTTCCAGGATACATATAGCGTTAGACAACATCTAGTTCCACTCCTAGAATGCTTAGAGGCGTGCACAAAGACCGTACACCTTACAGTATGAGTGGACACTTTGTGGTCGCGAGGCACATACTGAAGGACTGGATTACCTGGGTCAGCTATTTTAGCAATGCTTGCGCACCCGCTATTTATAAAACTGCCTCTTATGTCTCTCACTCTCTCAGATTTCAGGCCGTATTTGGTTTACTGTAGTGACGATTTAATCCCAGTTGCGCAACACCCAAACTTTCAACCTAATCGCTTAGCCCAAAATCAACCACTCTGGCCAATGCTGGCACGTGTTCCCCGGCGCCTTCAGCCAGTAACCACAGTGTTGAACTCCCTATAAATGTAACACGCTTTCAGTTATTGAATGTTCTCTGGTAGAATCCGGATCACTACGTTTTCATTTGATGGGCAACTCTAGCAAGCTTCGTTTAGTCTGTAGCATAGTGATTCACTCGTCACACATCTTCAAGAGGAAGTGCAGAAATCCATTTTCCTCCTCCTTTTCCTCCCATACAAAAGTATGGGATACGCCACTGGCTATACAATTCCTTGGAGCTATCTGGTTCTCAGCAGAGAGAGTGTGCCACAAGTACGTATGCCTCGTCCAATACTTCTGCCAATCCATGGTGAGTGGTTGCAGGCATTACTGATTCGCGCCGGTTCCTGGGGTATCCACAAATTCAGATTTAGCAACAAGCAATAACAATGGCTCTCAGTTGAAGTCATAAATCTATACAGCAGATTTCAATGTTTCCTCAACGCTTGCATCAGGGTGTTTTCCAAGCCCACAATACCGATATAGAAATGAAAATTTTGAACGAAGTGCCTGAAGAATTGCGTGTTCGAACTCAAGCTGGTTGAGAGAAAACTGGTATGTGCGGTTGACTTCTATGGTATCGGACCAATTAATAAGCACTGATTGACGAAGAACCAAATAAATTAACCTGATATAGACAAAAATTACGGGCGGGAAATGAGAATACAGGAGACACACTCCTACGTCTGATCGTTTGGTTTACTCATTAGTGCACCACTCTGTGCTGATTAAATTTTCGAAAGAAGTGAATGTATCACTCCCAGTGGTATCTTCTGTGGTCGTCCATTATACCTCTATATTTGCGGGTAGTTTTGTCACAATCAGATAACTGTGTGGATGTTGACCTAGGTGGTTGACATTTTACCTACTCAGAGGCAAAGAGTGCTATGCGTAGAACTATGCGTGTGATAATCTAGCCCATCGGATTCCGTAATGAAAATTGCTGGGGCGTTGAACAATTCAGAGATGAGCGAGTTTACGCGGTTCTCGATGCTCACATAAGTTTATTGTGCAGTCTACTAATGAGCGAGTCCTCCGGAATTACCATCAGTAACCACCTCTTCGTCGTATTTTATGAGTTAACTGGCTCACAAGTTGACTTCAGTGGAATTTGGTTACGTTCGAACCCAGTCTTTATCCCGAAAATGTTGCCTAATCGAATCAGTCTGCACCAGTCGATCTGGATCGATCGATCTATATATTCAAGACAGTTACGAGGTCGTTGTTCAAGGCGTCGGACAGACCAGTCACAGCTCAAGCGTCAACAGATTTGTTTGTTCAGACGTGATAATTCAGGTGCTTCTAGCGTACCCTGGTAGAGTACTGCTAATATGCTCGCCTCGTACGTCAGATTTTCGCAAACCTGGCACGGCTAGGGGTATGCACTGCTGATGAGCTCTAATATGAAAGAAAATCGAGTACATTGCTCATACCGTTTGGTATGGGCTCCAACAAAAATTGGACCTGGACAGGATAAGAACTGTTAAAACGTGGATGATGTCGATGCGAATTCTATGAACCCCCTGCAACCACCTACAACAAATCAAAGATGCATTTAAGCAGGCGGTTTGTATTTTACAAAAGCGCGAATTATCCACAGAATTGACTTATTTATAAACCACTTAGTTAAGAAGTGAATGATATAAGCGGCATAACTCAGAAATCAGCAGTGTAACCTGAGTGGAAAGTCAGCGGACCCACATATTAACCGTCACAACAATCTATAGTACATACTTGTGGCTGGTGCTTACAGCAAGTACTGACTGTGCGCCGCCAAAAATTTGGGGTTAATTATTAGCCGCTTATTCCAAGGATTTTGGTTACAAACAGATAACCACCAGTCATCATTTAAATTAATCCTTCTATTCGGTATCACCCTCGATATGGGATTACGAGCAGCTCATATTTGCTGATCTGTTCACCGAGCTTGGTAGTTGGATTGTAAATGCTTCCTCACCAGTCGAAGTGACATCCTTGGTACGCAGTCAAATGGGCAAATTCATCCTCTTCTAACTGTACTCATATTTTTTAAATAGTAACAACTAACAAACGTTATACTGTCTAGAAACTATCCAAGCACAGACAGAAGAGAAGGAATTTATCCTTCCAACGTTGTACTGACGATGCCACCTGGAAGGGTGATAAAACCATTGTGATCCAACTACGAAACTCGGTAAAACGATCAAAAACCAAGCAGTCCACCTGAACTATCAATATTCCGCCCTTTCAGAACGACGTTTAGCACTTTGTCCAATACAAAAATCATACATCTAAAACTTTTTTTATTATCTTAAGGGTACTCACCTACATCGATTGTTTATGACACTCAAGGGAGAAAATAGGTTATGATTGGTAAGGTTCAGTCATTTTGCCGGTCGCCAGAACATAAGATTTTCTTATAAATATCCACCAAACGGCTTGTTAAACCAAATGGTGGACAAAAGTGGGGTCGAATGTGAATGCACAGTCTTTCCCGAAAGTGGTCCTCTCAATGAGATCAAGTGGAAAAGTACAAGCTGTAATCTATAGAACGACACTAAAAACGGTGGATTAGTGTGATCGAAGAAATAGTATAAATTGGTCGTTAACCCTAGTACAAATTTGTAACAAAAGACGATGGTTCATTTAATCGTTCTGTCCCAACGATTTCTGAGACGTCTGGTTCTCCTTTCAATTGGTGAGTTAGTCGCTTCATCCACATAGTTTGTCTGAACGGAGTTAACCGAAAATGCTTTTCATGTTCAGCATATCAGCACCGTATAAGATGACTTTCAACACTTGGTGTATCTTTTGAGCACTTGAATTTTGGATTTTACGTTTTTCATGGATGTTTTTGCTTTGCACACCTTTATGAATCTTCAAGGTGAAAAAAATCAACAAAACTAACGAAAGGCTTTATTTTATAAAAATAAGACGGATAACAGAACGCAGAATATTCGAGTTTTCTAGATGGAAGGTTCTAGACTTCAGTCAACATTTCGGATAACCCACAGAACATCGTTCTTCATTTAAACTGGGAATCGTACCAACCGGTTTAGGGACGGAAATAATCTTCTTTCCGTGAAAAGGGAAATGCGGTACTTGAAGAAATGCACCCGTAGGCTTGGATTGAGCCATTTAACGCATGCTGGTCTGTCATTTTTTAAGTTGCCATTGCTTGATTTATCCTTCTGTTGCCTGAGAAATATGATTTCGACTATCCATATCGGCCCGTGATTGAAATTTAGTTTAAATATGTTGCACCATAGGATAACAGGCCCAGTAAATTTTGTGCAAACTTCTTTTGAACCACTTCAGTGATTGCATACGTTGCGCTGGTAAGTTCTTGAACTTTTTAGGACCAAAGTATCCTGGTACACTCATTCTTAGCGTTGGCTGTAACATAGTATCGATTACCGAGTTTGCGTGTATGTAGACGAAGCATTAGGATTAACCTGACTCAGAAACTCCGGGAGTTCGTTTGTCTTCATTAAGTTCATCTGTCGTTTAGGAACCTGTCCCCAAGATTACCGAAAGTGAGTCATTTTCTTTAGCTGCCAGAAAAACCACTAGTACCGGTTAAAGACTGACGGAAGCCTATAGCTCGATAAAGTCATTACTGAAGTGTTTTTGGCTGCCTATGAAAGTAGCTCAATTACTCATGGGAGCCAAATAGATTTACCGAATCAACAACCGCAAATTTAACATTTCATATAGTTGGCTGTAGGTAAGACAAATAGTCATGTTCAATATGCTGGAATCGTCCACCCACTGAGCCCCGCAGACTTCGGTCTCGTTACAGCGGGGCCAAACGTCTTTTGGAGGAAAATACACCAACAACCGAGGGTTGCGGTTTTAGCGATCTCACAATCTCTTTCCAAGACTTCTTATCGAAATCGTTCTATTCTTGTGATGGGTAAGTTTTGGGGAACCATTAAAGGAGGCATCCAGTTTCATAGAGTTAGTTTATTTTCAAAAACATTTTTCGGGTAATTTGGTAACAACTTTTTAAACAAGAGTGAATAAGCGCATCACTTAGCCGCCAACACCTTCCAAGCGTTTATCCGGAATCCATCTACGAGATCAACGTCTAGAGAGAAATTCTTTAGCCACCACACATTATTGTACGCAAAAGTATCGAATCAGAGGTACAAAACTCATATTGCATTTTGGTTGCTTGAAAAGGATGTGTGGACCGCATTTCGGCATCACTTACTGTGTAGTAACAGTGGTTAGTTCCAAATCAAATTATACAGATTCAGCAAGAATGGCCGGACCCCAATTTGGTAGACCAAAGCAAAGAGGTCAAGATAAGTCACATTTAGCGAACTGCCTTCCTGTATTTACGGGAGTTTTTATGCCAACGTAAAATGATAGGTATTGGCAAGAGGTTAAAACCTGGTGACTCACAGCAATCTAGCCAATACGTGTTTTATCTTGCTTCCATTTTCAATCCCATGAATTTTTTATCGCAGGTCATGGACACACGCGCATGGAGCATTTCCACTAACTAATTTTGACAATGTGCTGGATTTTGGAGAGAGTGCTTTAGCTGTAACTTTGTCTCTCGGATGAAAAATTTGCGGGTGCATGAAGCATAGTTATCGCATTGTCGGTATCGGAATCTAAATGGTCGAGAAAAATGGTGTATCAGGATTTTCAGCGAAGAATATTTAGCATAATCCTGCTGACATAAAAGGCGAGGATACCTATGTGATAAATGCCACTTTATAACATTATATATATATATATATATATATCTGTGTGTAATATTGCATGTATTGATGTTGCATTATACCACCTAATACTTGAGTTACGGCTGGCTCACAGGCATTTGTTCGGAAAAGCGATGCAAGTGCACATGATACTAAACATAAATAATGACCTGTGTCTGTGAATTTGTGAGCGTGCAGCATATCACACACATACCGTCAGTGATTCATGCTTCCTCAGACACGATGGGGGAATAAAGTGAGTCAATGAGATGTCATGCTGTTCTGTTAAATTGCATGCACAAAGCTCCAAGTGCTACTGCTAAAGACACTAACTGGGCGACCGAAAAAGTTACTTTCCTCTGATGAACGGTCTATTTGTAAACTGCTCTCTTCCGGAGGTAAACTCCCCATCGCGGTACATGCACAACCATCAGACCTTCCATGCCAACGCCAGAACATGGTGAGATATTACTTACTCAATGACCAGCATCAGGTTTATCCGACACGAAGTAAGTGTCAAGTAACATGAATATCCGGATATATCTTTAAAGTAGCCGTTAAGATAGTATGCTATCCCTTAAAAGGGTCCTATCACACTACGTTTTGGAAAGCTGAATTTAGTCCTTAACATGATATGGAGCGATGTGAATGGCTGATCACCATAAGCAGGAGTGATGGGAGTTTACTTGTTTTGGGTTACGAATAGACAAGAGCATCTAAGGTTGTGGGATAGATGGGAATCGCTGAGATGCGCAACTGCCCTGATTATTGAGTGGGTAATTTAACCGTGTGTATCAGATTACAATCAGCTCAAATTCATTTCAGGCGTAGATAGCAAGAACTCTCGCAACAGTATACATGTGCAATGAAGGACACAATCCCCCAAAATCGGAGGCCGTCTGGCACAAAACTAACTTTAATGTTAACAGAGTAGGCGTTTATCAAAGATACAAATTGTAGTTTCATGATTCGGTACCTTCCAGAAATGGGAACCTACTAGCAAGGGTCCAACTTTTAAAGCGGTACACTATTGGCTACCAAGCATATTGTGCCAAATACTTATTTACAAGAATGAAATGGTCTAATTACTTCACCTTCACCGCTACTGGCTGTATTGATTATGCATGATTCACTGTATCCTATTACTTTCGGAAGTTTGTTCTCTTGGGTGAAATGTCGGGAATTATTAGGCATTTAAAAGATCTGAAGTAGTTAACACATCACAGTCATCTAGGTAGAGCCGTACCCCCTTCAACAGATTAGATTGGGGTTTCCGAAAAAACGCTTATTACAAAAGAGAGCAAAATCCAGGGTTCATGATGAAAAGATAGATAAACAAGCACAGCTAGAGGGCTAGATGGACAGATAGATGGAAAGGCAGGCATACAGGTAAGTAGATAAATAAATAAATAGGTATGTAGATGGACCGATAGATGAGAAGACAGTAAATCGGATACTCGACTCGATAAACAGCTTTGAGTGGCCGGTACATCAGTTTGTCTACCATGAACCCAGCATCAATATGGTATCCACTCCACCACGAATGGGTTATCCAGGCAAAATCTATTGAAAATGGCATCTGCCCCCATCTGAAGAAACAAGGGATTGTGGTTTTGCGACGGCAATCTGGCAAGAGATTTCGGTCACACTTCACAACCGTACTTACCTGAAGCTTGGAAGTTTTGGGTGACAAGTGAACTTTTTTGAGCACCCTATCCAGACTGCGTGTTTTCCTCAAAGCTGCTTCAGCCTCCTTTTTCCTTATCACCAACGCACTTGGTTTCACGGTGGTTAAGACGTCTGTACCTCTTGCATTTCAGAGAATACGGTAGCTTCAGCATGTGGTTAAATTTTCAATCTTTTGGAAGCATATCATCAGGAAATAAATTACCCTTCAAAAACCCCCATTATTCTAATCATCCGCCTGGAGATAGATCAAACAGCCAGTAGAATTAGTTTACAGCCTTTTAAATGAAATTTAACTCCACTACAATACGCTGAGTGGACATGGTTGCCCTCGAAGAATTACGATGGATTTTGGTTTCTGGTCATTCTCAATGAGCATTACTATTATTTAGTGTCTGAAGTTGTCTGTGGTTCTTTTATTTACATTCCCTTGCAAAATCGTCGCGATCTACTGAAGTTGTCACTGAATACTACCGAAAAGACATAAGAATATCGTCCCGTTTTCATAAAAGATTTCCTTTACAACGTTTTCCTTATGCATGTGCCTACATGTTTAATTATGCTGGCCGTCAAAAACCCAAAATATTCACAAGGAGAAGCAAACCAGTCTTATATCCTGACGGTTGCGGAAAATTAGCCTTCAAAATGGTAATCCATCTAGTGACCTGACCGCAAATGGATGAAAGTTGAAGTGCTCATGTAAAGCGGCAAAATCAAGCGTTAGGCATAGCAACCTCACTGCCCTGTAGATGTGAGCAACAGTTGGTGGACAACTCTTTCCTTGGCTGCAAAATACACGCCACCCAACTTTGCATCGTTTCATACAGCCACTAACACAGTGCTATAATGCGATACAACGTAAGACACAAATCCATAATGTGAGCTAGATCCACTTCGGAGCTCAGCAAGAATTCAGCTACCTAGACCCCGACCTACCCACTCATCCAATAATGTGGGAGCAGTTTAGTGGTCTTAAACACCCTTGTCGTCTCACCAAAACATTCAAGAAAAAAGTCAGCATGACCGCAAGCGGTGGACGGAAGTACGCGAGGAAATAGGGACGCTTGAACGCAAGAATTCGACGCCTGTAGAGTGGCGCCGAAGACCCAGAAAGATTGAAACGGAAGTGCTTGATATTGCGGGGCTGTGTAGATTAAGTAGAGGTGGAATAGCCGGGACTCCAGACCCTTCAACTGTAATAGTGGTAATAGATGCAGTAATAACTGGGCCACCGTTTAACACAGACCATCATTCACGACATCCGCATCCGTTTCGACCACCTCAATCCAAGAGGTAGCGTGGCAAGTCCATAGTCATCCAAAATTTGTCATCGCGTGCATGCTGCCGTACAACCTCCTACCACGCAGGAATAAGCCGATAAACTCAAGGGATCAAAGTGGCCTAGTTCCAACCATTAGCCAACTAGTCGTCTCATTAAGTTTATGTGATATTTCCGCTTTGAAGCAACAATAAGCAGGCGGTTTCGTTGATGATAAGACCAGCGCCGAAAAAGCACCTTTGAGCTGATCCACATAGGGGTGGCGTAGATATACCATTAAACTGTCCATTGCCGTCTACGATAAACTCTGGTCGGGTCACTATATCACGGCCAATCAGTCTCACATATCATCCTAACAAAATATGGTACGCTTATTATGCTGCAACCAAACTGATCAGTGTGAGACATAAGCATAAAAGATTGCTCATGGACCGCACCAATTCCTATCCATACATTGCGATCTGAAGGAAATGTGGCTACACAGAGCCGTCGTGGATATTGGGTGAATAGATCAAATAAACAAGTGAGAGTAGAAGCCCTTTGCATTCACAACTCCCCCAAGATTAAACAGCCTAATTGCTTAACAATGAATACAGCAGTAAAAACGGTCTGGAAATTAATCAGATTGTCGGAACATAGCATAATTATCAGGATTAAAGTACTTGCTGACTGATGACCCAAGGATCACTGCCGAAAAAAGATTAGCCATAAGACTAACGTAGCGTACAACGGCAATTAAGCTACCACTGCCAAAGAAACAAAAAGCACCGGATATATTTGGCTCTACACAATCTTACGATTATTGTGTTGTTGGTAAAAGTTAGGGATACGGTTGTTTCTGAGGTGCGGCATTATACAACCCAAACCAGCGATAACCCTAAATACTTTTACAAGCGTTTAACCATCTTGGCAGCATCAAACAAAATATACCGAACCAATCAGTGAATGTTTCATGGACCAGCTCGACCGAAGAAGCTGTCAACGTTTATGCTAATCAGTTTTCGACCGCAGCCACTGATGACACTTCACTTACTCAAGTCACAAACGTTGAATACTCACTGACTGACAGACGCGTAAGTAATATATGCATACACTAAACCAAAGGCCCAGTTGGTCCAAAAGTATCTGTATAACTGGTATAACTGTATAACTGTATAACTGTATAATAACTGTATAACTGTATAACTGATATAACTGGTAGAAATACCGTTCAAACCAATTTCGTTTGAGAAGTTCCTCTCCTGTCCTTTCCACTTGGGGAATAAAGCACTGGATTCGAGTTTAGTTCTTATTAGCGTTCAGTGGCAGTACGTAACCTCTGTCTTGTCGGGACGTGAACTCCCAACACCTGACGCGCAAGTGAACTTGTCTCGACCGTTTCGTTGGCACATGCTGGGCGTAAATGAATTATCAGGTCTGAGCAGTCAGAATCTTTACATTTAAGTGACTTAACTGGTCCAGGCGGAATCGCTCTCAAGGTGTTCACTTTCCGATATTCAGTGTAGGATTTTCATTCCGAAGCTCTCACAGAATATCCCGTTTGAGAAATGATAATGGTCTATTTTCTGGGAAAAGCCTAGTAAAGACCATGAATTTTGACACACCTGAAATGGCGGAAGATTTGATGGTTAAAACTCTGGGGGGCTTACTCACAAGCTCTTTATTACCCATGTCACAATGCATATATATTTGGATGAGGGCCATCGGGCGTTACTTTCCTTACCGCGCACAACAGTGAGTTCCTTGCCAACTCCTCTACTCCGACTGGTATAATTAACTTGGACTCCTTTCAGTTACCTAAGAAACAATACCACGGATTTCTAATGTATCAACTTAACCCGATGAGTATTCATAGAACCCCAAATTAATGACCCAGAATGAAGCTGTTGTATAAAAGGCCTATGAGGAGATCAGGGAGGGCCAATCCTACTAACGTTCCATAATAAACTGATTGTTATTTGGCCCTATACTATTTGAAAGTGCCTTAAAAACCCTTTCACACACATTGTCGGGAGCAAATGTTGATGGCAGGTGGCCATTGGGAAATATCTCATGCCTTGGAGTCCTATTCTCAACATGCAAGAGCACTTAGTAACCACAAACAGCTAGGGTTCAACATAAACAAGTGCAGGATAATCTGCGCTTGCCATAAAGTTGACGGCCCCTGCAGCGCTGGTTATCTGTCGAAGAACACAAAGCGAAAGAGGATCACGGGGCGTGTAACAGCTCTGCTATAAAACAGCAATGCTAAAACATCGTTTCCCGGTGTATGTTTTTTTCATTAAGAAATATGTGTGATTAATCGGGCTCTTGACATATTTCCTTATTAGATCCCTAGCTAAGGTGAATATTGGGCGAGCCATTCTGTCTTCAACAACGTTTCGGGACCAAGCAAATAGATTCAGTAGAAAATCACGAAAAATACCATACACGCATGTGAAAAACCACGACTCTCAACAATGCGGAATGAGAGATGACTTAAACCTTATCCACAAAATGCTGCAAAGCCGGCTTCATCAATTCATGGATGTTCATCGTACCAACGTATCGATTTTAGGGATTCGCTCACCGAATCAGGAATTCAAATTCGTCCAAGTGACTTGTTGAAGTAACAGCCTTCTAATCGGATCCATAACGGTATGAAAAGCACTAAAATAAAGGTGATCCCGGTTTAGCACACTGTAATTTTCACACAAAAAGCGATGGATGGGACGAAGTTTAAGAACATAGGTTGGGTAGTCATGAAATACACTGCTCCGCATTTCTCGCAATATAACTTGACATCCAATTTTGACCGTTAGAGCGTTCCTGCGAACGTCAGCATTCTTTTGCTTGTTGCGGAATAGCCTGAGGAGTGGGTGAGTAGACGCAGTACGCCAGAAGGCAATGGATACACAGGGTCAAATCAGAAACAATGGCACGTAGAGACATGACAAGCACGACGCACGGATAGGAAGGCAGAACGACCGCGGTGCAGATACACATGTATTCAACACCGAAACTACGGGTACAGGTGAGGTAGAAGGAGACGAGTCAATATCACTCACGGAGGGTGTAAAAGCAGGCTGCCGCTCCCTGTCGGGCGCCCGTGGTTGCTCGTCCGGCATGCCTGTAATTGGGAGGGCGAGAGAGGTGCACACGTAATGTCACGTGTTTGACGTATGTAGGCAGGAACAGTCAAGTTTCAATTGCGTTACACCGCTACTAGAGCATGAGCACTGTCTTCAACGCTGATGTGCTGATCTTAACAGTATGACCGACAATCGTTGGTTAGGAGAACGTGGACGGCTGGGCGTCAGAATAAGGTGAGGGTTTGCGCCGTAACTGATTGTAGTGTGCGCATTGTACCTCCGTATGTAACTAAGAGGGGACACAAATGACATAAGTATTGTTTAGTCTCTTAATAACGATAACATAAGGTCCATGCCACACGTGATGCGATTTCGCGGGCGCACCTCGGGGTGCGTGCGGCCGATGTAAAAGCATACAGTCGTCCACTTCCTTCACAGTTCAATGTGATCTGCGGTCGTAAAGAGTCTTTTGGTGTTACACTGCACGTCAAATACTTTCACGAGCGATCTGCAGCGCTTAAAACAAACGTTTGCAGAGTGATCGGCCATATTCGTTGCTACTAACAACGTCTGCAGGAACCATAGTTGCCTCTGCGTCTGAAGGCAGCCGGAGGTCGTGGCAAAGTTATAAAAATGCTGGCGCATAACCTGTTGACTCGTGTACAGCTGCTCGACAAACAAGCATGCGTAGCGGAATGTGTTCACCTCACCGTCCTCCTTTGTAACGATCCACGATGGTAGTTAGTATTCTCTTTATAGTCCTCTAGGTGCGTTCCACCAGACCTTTCCCCTCTGGGTGATGCGGGGTTGTTATTCTTTTATGGAGTTTCAGGAGTGCTCATGTTTCCCTCAGAGACCGGACCCTGATCCGAGGGCAGAATTGCTGATACCCCGTGGCGCGATACCCATTCAGAGATTATAACTGACGCAACTGAACGGGTATCTTGCTGCTTCACTGGCACAGCCTCACAACATTTAGTTAGGTAGACAACCATGACGACAATGAAACATTCCCGGTCCCTAGGTAGAGGTCCAATAATGTCAATACCTACTTGATGTTTTGGCTCTTGCACGGGGATCAGTTGGAGTGATGATCTGGGTGTTTTAGTAGGTTTATTCGTTTTTACACACATGGCGCACTGCCGGAAGAACCGCACTACGCCGTGGTGAAGCAGAAACCACTAGTAACGCCGCCCAATGGGCGCTTCCGTTTTCTTCTATCCAGCGTGTCAAAAGCCTGGTGACATCTGTAATGGTCTCCTGGACGCAACTACATGGGACGACGACATAAGGCTGGCCATTCTGATTATCCACAAGATGAAGCACTCGTGACATATGTGGTAGTTGCTTCAACGGAAACCTGAAACCCCCCGCTGCCGGGGACTTCGAGGCCAACAGACATCTAGAATGTATGGAGTTACCATGCAGCTGGAGGCGATAAACCCCTCTAACACCCGTGTCCTTAGATTGTTCTTTCCAGTTCATTCGATCAGGGGAGTGTGATACATTGCCAGACTGCAGTTCCCGGACTGGCCCTCGAGATAAGGCGATGGCTTCCAAGCGTCTATCGCCAGGGTGATTATTGCCGCAGAAATCGCATCCTTTGCCAGCGTGCAACCTGACCATCAGGATCGCGGGTACTTTACAACCACTGCCTCCGACCTCCGGCTGACAGACTTTGTAAGCACAGTGTGTTGGGAAAAGGGACATCATCACTGGGGGTGAGTATTATACGAAGTAGGCATGATCATCACTAAACCGGTACAGGAGGGAAGCAGTTACCATGCGTTATTGAATAGAATACTGAGCAACATCACATCGGTATGATTTGAGGGTGGCGGGCAAAAAACAAAGCGGGAGAGGCTTAAACAAGAAGGATCCTGTCTGACACATGACGGTGCCATTATCCGCACATTGCTCTCAGGTGCAAAGTTTTTACAATTGGAGTAAACCTTATAACGCCAAAATATAGCGTTTTGTTGCGAATGTGCCAAAACAAAAAGCCATCCCAATCCGCCTTCATTGTTGCAGCACACTAAATTCCTTTGTTTACTGAAGCAACCATGCCTCTGGCTGAAAAGTCCTGCGAGATAATTTCCCGGCATTTCTGAAACCGCGGGTTGCCTAAATGTGGCTTAAAAGTCTGGACTAGTATTCGGAACTCAGTTGCTAGATTGCTGTAGTTCATCATCGCGCGGTACGTTCGAAATCGGTTCATCGCGCGTTCGAAATCGGTTTCGTTTTTCCCTCGTGCAAATTCGTGAAAGAATTTTTTCGTTTTTCAATATGTTCACAGAGTACACAACACACGTTGTTGAATTTTATTACTCTAACAAAACATTTGAGAGATAACCCTTTATATTTTGCGCACACTTCTTATTTTACATCTAGTCCGAAACATGACATCAATTTATACCGATTGCCGTCTGCAGCCATTCATGGCCTACAACAGATGTGGGCGAAATGGCTGCCCGTCGAACGTCAAACGCGGCGTGCAATGCCACACCTGCAAGTCCTGGTGGCACTTCAAATGCACGGGTTTACAGGACGACCAGATAAGCCGACTAGTCAACTCTCCTGCCCCATTTGTCTGTGCCAGCTGCCTCTACGTCAAGGATGCAATGCATACCGCAGCAAAAAGGAGAGTCCCCCAAAACGGTAACCAATCCTCAGTGCAGATTCAGAAAGACAATTGTCAGTGTTCCGCCTTAATCGGGATACTCGACGCGAAATTAGTGTCTTTCAAAGGCACTGGAGGGCTCAGACGCTAAGAATGCAGTGACCTGGACGAAAGTTGACAGGGAACTTTCCTCGCTGAACCAATACCTCGCGATATCCATACCGGGCCCTAATGGCTGCGAAGAAATTCATACAACTTTCTGACACGGTTATAAAAACCGCCACAGCTTCTCTAGTGGACAGGCGCCTAAGGGCAAACAGACTGATAATCTGGGGGTCATGCTCCGGAAAAATCACGCCAGCGAAGCTGGCACAGTCGATCCTTAGCAAGCCTGATAAATCGCTCCACGCAGAATGGCTACGCCAGAAGGGAAGTACGCGAACTCTTGGACTTCTAGTCACTCCTTCTTCTTCATCCGACGTACAGAAGGTCTTGGAGCGGGCTGGCAGCATTCAAAAGTCCAGCCCAATGATCAGACGCCTATCTGAGGATCGTCCTCTANACCCCTGCCCCAAGCCGACTGTGGTCATAGTAACCTGTGCTCCCGAAAGCAGGCCGACGAAACCAGCTGCGTCTCCGGACAACAGTTTTTATTCGACCACCACAGGCCTCTCGCCCACCAAAGGCAGGGACGCCCTGGAGGAGGCAAACCCCACATGCAAGCAGCGCCCAAACTACGTGGAGCTATCAGCGCCTATTTCCGTATCAGAGGACACAACGGCAGACGTGAACTCGTCAACAAAGTCACAGCCTCTGGACTGGACTGAGTCAGATGTTCGGGGACAAGAAGCGAAGCGAAACTCCAGCTCCACTCCGTCAAAAGCGGCATCTCTGCTTGTGGACAAAACCGTCGTCCAGGACCCCGACACCCACAGCCATAAACATGACTACAGCCATCCGGAAAATCCCTCGTACATCCAGTTGGCCACGCTGATCGCTGGCGGATCGGGTGTCCACACAAACACGAAAGAAGAGCGACTGCAGCCAAACAAGCGACATAAAACTCGCCAGATTAGATAACTACTGGCTCGCTTCAAGGTGCAGTCTCCCGCGAAAACGAGCCTCTTGGGAGCGCCACCAAAATTATAACTTCTTGGTGCCACCACCCAGCACTCAGGGCCTCACAGAGACATTTTACCGGTCAAAGCGCGCCAAAACGCCCAAGGATCCAGAAAGGCGAAAGCTTGCAGCAAACCTTTGCTCAGCAGCAAATCTGGTCGACGAAAAGTGGATGCTGAAAGAGCTACAAACAGCATCGGTCGAAATTTTCGCCAATGGGGAAAAAAGCTCCGTCCTCCAAAGCCAAAAGGCCCGAGCAAACCGAGCTCCCACGGAACGAAAACAACCTCGCAGGCGAAAAGCACCCCCAGAAACCATAAAGACAGGGAGCAGACAACATCGTCCCAGAGGCTCTCTTGGTGCCTTGGTCTTAGACTCAAACCCGGTGCACAACTATTAAGTCTGCTAACCACCCTGGTCATTCAACTTTCGGCTCCTCACCCTCTGAGACAGCAGAGACAATGTTGAAATTTTTGTCCACAAACTGCCTCAGCCTTTTCAACAAACTCAGCGATGTTAAACAGTCCACTTGCCTTAAACAACCGTCCATAATCGCACTCACAGAGACCTGGCTAACACCATATGTCTCTGACGCGGAGATCTCGATAGATGGTTACTCTCTTTTTCGAGCTGATTCAAAACAAGGGAGGGCTGGTGGGGTTGCTCTGTACTTGCATGCGGCCCTACCAATCCCGAGTGTCCGCTTCACTACAACACAGCGACAACTGCGTGATGACATTTGATTTCATATGCTATTGGGCCAGGAATCTCGAACCTCAAACATGGTTTTGAGACTTCTGCCGTGCAGACTTCTCAGGAATGCGCATCTTCCTTGAACAAGCCACACGGGGACCAGCTCCGGTGGAAGAACCATATAGGACCATTGTCCAGAAAGTTCACGAGGCCGACGCAACGTTCGCCCCAAAAAACCAACACGCACTCGGATGAACCGCAGGATGCCAAAAAGGATTAGGCGACTTCTGGAAAAAAGATCCCAACTGTTTTTCAGGAAGTTGTCCACATGGGATACAGAAGATGATCTGGCATTTCGTAAAATGCGGAACCACTGTAAATCGGAAATCCGCCGATGGCACATTCGAAAGCAAGCCACCATTCTGGGCCTCGCTCGAAAACCAAAAACGTACTGTTCATGTACATGAGGCATCGCCGCAGTAACAAGCCATCCGCGTTCTCCTTGAGGGTCAGAAATGAAGAGCCGACAAATGACCGAACAGCGGTACCTGAGGTTTACAGAGAACACTAGGCGTGTCTATACTCAGCCCCAGCGTCCT
>NW_008751814.1:1156921-1175870 GCF_000715545.1 Opisthorchis viverrini
ACCCCTGCCCCAAGCCGACTGTGGTCATAGTAACCTGTGCTCCCGAAAGCAGGCCGACGAAACCAGCTGCGTCTCCGGACAACAGTTTTTATTCGACCACCACAGGCCTCTCGCCCACCAAAGGCAGGGACGCCCTGGAGGAGGCAAACCCCACATGCAAGCAGCGCCCAAACTACGTGGAGCTATCAGCGCCTATTTCCGTATCAGAGGACACAACGGCAGACGTGAACTCGTCAACAAAGTCACAGCCTCTGGACTGGACTGAGTCAGATGTTCGGGGACAAGAAGCGAAGCGAAACTCCAGCTCCACTCCGTCAAAAGCGGCATCTCTGCTTGTGGACAAAACCGTCGTCCAGGACCCCGACACCCACAGCCATAAACATGACTACAGCCATCCGGAAAATCCCTCGTACATCCAGTTGGCCACGCTGATCGCTGGCGGATCGGGTGTCCACACAAACACGAAAGAAGAGCGACTGCAGCCAAACAAGCGACATAAAACTCGCCAGATTAGATAACTACTGGCTCGCTTCAAGGTGCAGTCTCCCGCGAAAACGAGCCTCTTGGGAGCGCCACCAAAATTATAACTTCTTGGTGCCACCACCCAGCACTCAGGGCCTCACAGAGACATTTTACCGGTCAAAGCGCGCCAAAACGCCCAAGGATCCAGAAAGGCGAAAGCTTGCAGCAAACCTTTGCTCAGCAGCAAATCTGGTCGACGAAAAGTGGATGCTGAAAGAGCTACAAACAGCATCGGTCGAAATTTTCGCCAATGGGGAAAAAAGCTCCGTCCTCCAAAGCCAAAAGGCCCGAGCAAACCGAGCTCCCACGGAACGAAAACAACCTCGCAGGCGAAAAGCACCCCCAGAAACCATAAAGACAGGGAGCAGACAACATCGTCCCAGAGGCTCTCTTGGTGCCTTGGTCTTAGACTCAAACCCGGTGCACAACTATTAAGTCTGCTAACCACCCTGGTCATTCAACTTTCGGCTCCTCACCCTCTGAGACAGCAGAGACAATGTTGAAATTTTTGTCCACAAACTGCCTCAGCCTTTTCAACAAACTCAGCGATGTTAAACAGTCCACTTGCCTTAAACAACCGTCCATAATCGCACTCACAGAGACCTGGCTAACACCATATGTCTCTGACGCGGAGATCTCGATAGATGGTTACTCTCTTTTTCGAGCTGATTCAAAACAAGGGAGGGCTGGTGGGGTTGCTCTGTACTTGCATGCGGCCCTACCAATCCCGAGTGTCCGCTCCACTACAACACAGCGACAACTGCGTGATGACATTTGATTTCATATGCTATTGGGCCAGGAATCTCGAACCTCAAACATGGTTTTGAGACTTCTGCCGTGCAGACTTCTCAGGAATGCGCATCTTCCTTGAACAAGCCACACGGGGACCAGCTCCGGTGGAAGAACCATATAGGACCATTGTCCAGAAAGTTCACGAGGCCGACGCAACGTTCGCCCCAAAAAACCAACACGCACTCGGATGAACCGCAGGATGCCAAAAAGGATTAGGCGACTTCTGGAAAAAAGATCCCAACTGTTTTTCAGGAAGTTGTCCACATGGGATACAGAAGATGATCTGGCATTTCGTAAAATGCGGAACCACTGTAAATCGGAAATCCGCCGATGGAACATTCGAAAGCAAGCCACCATTCTGGGCCTCGCTCGAAAACCAAAAACGTACTGTTCATGTACATGAGGCATCGCCGCAGTAACAAGCCATCCGCGTTCTCCTTGAGGGTCAGAAATGAAGAGCCGACAAATGACCGAACAGCGGTACCTGAGGTTTACAGAGAACACTAGGCGTGTCTATACTCAGCCCCAGCGTCCTTGTTACCTCCACTCCTATCAAGGGAAACTACGAACAGCCTCTAACCGACTTGCTATTCACGGTGGAGGACATTCGCCAACTCTTGCACAAGATCAACCCATTCTGCGCGTTGGGGCCCAACGAGGTCCATTCAAGGATTCTGAAGGAAACGTCCTCCACACTGGCAAATCATTTATACCTGGTGTTTCGTCAGCCGCTTGACGAAGGCCGCCTTCCCTCTGCTTGGAAGGAAGTGATTGTCACGCCAATCTACAAAATTGGTGACCGACTATCGCCTGGCAGCTGTAGGCCTATAGGCCTGACTAGCGTGCCGTGCAAGGTGATGGAATGCATTCTGAAGCGAGCCATCCTAGATCACCTTACTTCCAGCAATCTGATATCTCCAGCTCAACACGGATTTCTCCCAAACCGTTCTTGCGTAACAAACATGCTCGTGTTTATGGGCAGCTTAACCCAAGCCAAGG
This sequence comes from Opisthorchis viverrini, assembly GCF_000715545.1. NCBI lineage: Eukaryota > Metazoa > Platyhelminthes > Trematoda > Opisthorchiida > Opisthorchiidae > Opisthorchis > Opisthorchis viverrini. The sequence goes on from NW_008751814.1 coordinate 1,159,235, forward strand.
ACGAAGGACTCATATCGGATGCCATATTTTTCGACTTCTCAAAAGCATTTGACAGGGCTTCTCCCGTATTACTCGCACGAACTTCCAAATATTCTATCGGGCCTACGTCAGACCGCTCCTGGAGTACGCCAACCAAGTTGTCTACTCAGGACGCACGAAAGACGTCACCCTCATTGACAGTGTTCAGCGGGCCGCTACGAGAATGCTTGTCGGCCTCAAATCCGTGAACTACAAAACGCGTCTCGCGATGCTTGATCTCATTCCCCTGGAGTACCGTCGCCTCCGGGGGGACCTAATTCCTACTTACGCCGTGTTTGAACAAAGCTTGGCAAACATGTTTTTTACCGGTGACCCAGCAAACACCCGGGGGGGACATAGTAAGAAAATTTTCAAGCTCAGGACACACACATTCATTAGACAATTTTTTTACTATGTTACTGCCCCGCACTAAGAACATAAAGAGTAGTGCTACACCCTTTTTTCACTTGTGCCTTTCTGGTGAACGACAGCCACTGACCGACAAGAACTAAACCGACCCGGAAAACTTAGGCAAAAGCCTCGATCCTGCGTATCAATCCGTGAGTCTGTGACTTGAAGCAAAGACACGTAATTACTTTCGAAATTTCAATTCAATGGTGCGAATACCAAGCTCCACACATGACAAGGAAAGTGAAACGGTGTAAAGGAGGACATCAGATCAGATGAAGCAGCAGAGTTGGAATCACCAAGTCGGTCATGTTGAACTAGAACCTGAAGCTACCGCTAAGGCCGCGTGGCTTCGGACTGTTGGACCCATAGCAAGGGTCACAAAAATGTAAGTAGGGATTGCGATGTGGAGGGATTAGCAAAGCGGATAGGTGTTAACAGGAATCACAGAAACAGCGGAGCTGTAGAAACTAACCGGTGTCGCCGTTTTGAAGGCGGGCATGATATGTCTTTGGAAGAGTGAGATGATGGCGAAACAAAAGCTGGAGGACGAACTGTATAGAAAGTTATTAAATTTTTTGGGAAGCACCAAAACACACGTGGTTAAGTTAGAGCGAATGGTTCAACAGGTTGGAACGAATATTCACGGAGGCAGCTAGGATCAGGTGGGGAGTTTGTCGTATTTGTAGCTAATTGAGCGAGTGGGTGAGAGGGCATGATCGAGAGAAGTAATGGAGTAGTTGCGGGTGTGCTATAAGAGTAGGTATGGCAGTGCCGTGCTATCATTGGCCTGACATCCTTCAGTTTTTGGACAGCCCCGTGACGGACGTCACATTTAAGGTGATTAGGCTGGGTTGTGCAGTTCTTCAGGCAGCAGTTTTCATTTCAAGCTGGCCGTGGAAACATAGTGGAACAAAGGAGATAAGGGATCGCATGTTTTTTTGGTCCACTTGGGGATCTTGTGGTTGTAGAACATTGGCCACGTGGAGTGGGCAACAGCCAACCAGGTTGTCCAAAACGGGCATTGCCGAAGTTCAAAGCTTACTTGGTCCGCTTGGGGATCTTGTGCTTGTAGAACATGGGCCACGTGGAGTGGGCAACGACCAACCAGATTGTCCAAAACGGGCATGGCCAAAGTTCAAAGCTTAGGAATATGGGGTGGGATGAGATTAGTGAAGCATGGTGAGTTCAAGGAGTCATCAAGCGGCATAATGTGCATTAATGTACATAGAATGAAAAACCTGATGTCTGCCGCGATTAGTGTGATGGCGAGTGATGTAGATGGATTTGTACTTTGTAGACTAGCGACCATGGGTTGGGTTCGCTAACACACGATATTTAATTACAATAAGATCTAGTAAAACCCAATATAAGTGCGCAGAGTGGTGGTGAGGAAATCAGATGCACAAGGGCAGAAGGGATTGGACTCTCAAGATAACTGGTAAGTCTGGTATTTATTGCATGAGTTGGACGGTACCAGGAGAGAGAGAGTGTGTGCAAGAGAAATGGTCATCATCCCCCGAAGAACCGCCAGCAGCTTTATTCTGTAAGAAGTGAATGGCGATGAAGAATTTGGTGTCCATCACTGGGAGCGGCAGGTAAATGTGTTTTTCGTTCGGTTAACGAAATGGGCTGTGGTGCGATGTAGCATCTATTCTGGCGAAGACAGTTACAGTTATGCTCGTCGATGTAGGCCATGGGCACTTCAGTGTCTTCAGGTTATCCCAGGTGCATTTTTATTTTTTATTTTTATTTATTTATTTTTGGCAGATAAGAAGCCAGTTTTTTATCCCATCCCCCGAAGCACTGCTAGCAGCTTTATTCTGTAAGAAGTGAATGGCGATGAAGAATTTGGTGTCCATCACTGGGAGCGGCAGGTAAATGTGTTTTTCGTTCGGTTAACGAAATGGGCTGTGGTGCGATGTAGCATCTATTCTGGCGAAGACAGTTACAGTTATGCTCGTCGATGTAGGCCATGGGCACTTCAGTGTCTTCAGGTTATCCCAGGTGCATTTTTATTTTTTATTTTTATTTATTTATTTTTGGCAGATAAGAAGCCAGTTTTTTATCCATCTGTGGTTTGCGGCTTTGCCGGATATATAAATCAACCGAGGCGAGTCCAACACCAGCGGCAACAAACAGAAGTCAGCAATGCTTTTTTTGATTTCCTGAATTTAAGGGCCGGGTTCAGAACCACCGGCGATGGGCGATGCACCCGTGCTACTGGAGGGGTGGCGGGTATACGAATGCATCATGGTGCAGCGTAACAGGCCGACCAACCCTGCAGGGTCTATCCGTCCACCATACAAGGTTTTCATCCCTCGCGCATGCTAGCAGATCTGAAAGGTGGAAAGCCATCGAAGCAGTCATAAATGCGGTTCGTGCATTAACAAATACTCCAGCTACACTTTTTTGTCGGCGGGAAGCAAGGCCAGTAAAGACAGCTCAGCCGATTCGAAGTAAAAGTAAGTCGAGGAGGAGAAGTGAAATGGTAGCTGCTAATGAGACAGTGGAAGTGGAATGGTGATATTCACGGTAAGTGCACCATGGCTGAACGGCGTCGAAGCGTTGGTGTGAGCTAACATGTCGAGCGAGAGCAACATGTCGATGTTGCTTGTGAGTGTGTTTAGTCGGGCAAATCATCAGACGGATAGATATATAAGTGCAGAATGCGCTCTGGTAATGAGGAAAGCTGACTTTGTCGTGGTTTTTATCAGTGAGAGTTGGGCTGAGAGCACCAGCCATTGGACAGGGCTGATAGAGTAATCCGGAGTAGGAACTAGATTAGGACAAGGTATAAGTTTGCTGAGGAAGAAGAGAAACAACCAGGCCCGTAGCACGTCTGATTAAGTAGGCGCTTAATTCATGCAAGGGTGTGAAGAAAATGAGCTAGCTTTTGTTAGGTTTTAGTCGGTAGAGTTAGGCGAAGAGCGATAGTCGCTAGAAAGATTTGACAGAGTATTCCGGGATATGGACTAGAATGGTATGAGGTTTAGGTTGGCTGTAGAAAAAAGGAAAGAAAGAAAGCAACGAAGCCAATAACACAGCAGATTTAGAACAACTAGGCATTTAAGTCCTATATTAGCTCAAAGCGAGTCGAGGGATGGGTAGACATGATAACAGGATTTTGCTTACCCACTAACTGTAACATCACTAAACGCACTAAACGACTTGTAGGGGAGGTCAGGGGGTAGTTGAGTATTAAGTAGGGCTACCGGTGTTTCATAGGTAAGAATTTAGTTGACGGGCTGAGAAGAAGTATGACGACGTGTGATGCTTCGCAGCCGCTCGGGAAAACTGTTCCAGAAACGAGCGTTATAAACTAGGAAGAAATGTTGGTGAAGGTCTGTACGAGCTGGGGGAGACTCCAAGATGTTGCAGGTGTTACAGAGTCTGTAATGAGGTTACAACTTCATATTTGGTTCAAAAATAAAAGTTCACGATGCAGAAACTTGCATTTCTTCGCGGGAAGAGTAAGCTCAGCTTTCTTGAGAAGACGTAGGACTTCATGCAGCCGACTGTTTTGTTCGTTCGTCGTCCGGCCATGAACAGTGGTGTCGCTTGGGCAGATCAAGCAAGATCTAGGAGCCAGCCCTGCTACCACCGTCTGCATAAGTCGCTGAAATGTGGCTGGTTCGTTTGAAAGCCCGAATGACATTGTTTTAAAGTCTTAAAATTCAAATTGGATAACAAAGTCTGTTTTAGTTCACTCTGGGGGTGCGACTTCCGCCCGCTAGTAACCTGAAGCCAAGTTGAATGTTGAGAACCACTTTGCTCCTGCCACCGCATTGATCCTGTCGTACACTCGTGGTAGAGGAAAAATCGTGCGTAGTGGCATCATCTAATCTCCGGTAGTCAACTCCCATGCTAAAATTTCGGTCCTTTTACTTTACGTAGACCATGGTGAAAGCCCATGGTGATGTTGGCGGCCAAATGATTCCATCCTCTAGCAATCCTTGAACTATATCGTCAAGTTTGTACTTATTAAAGTACAAATTCTACAAAGGTTTTGATAGATTGGGCGGTGGTGTCCAGCACGAATAGTGTGTTGAAGGACTTCGGTAAGGCCTAGTTCAGATCTATGAGTGTCGAATAAAGTGGTGAATTCATTTAGGTTTCATTAGGTCATACTTCGCCTCTGAGGGTCAGGAAATCGTGCAGCTAAGGGCCGTGCCTAAAGCGTGCTGTTTTCTACGGACAAAGGGAACCCAGTGTTTTGCGAGCAAAGGTTGCCAAAAGTTATTTGTCCACTGACGGATGCTATAGAGGCCTTGTATTTCCTTAGAAATTCCATCCCATGAACGGCTTTCTATGTCACCGGGGCACAGCAGAACTGATGGTGCGTGCACAATTGCCCGATCTTGACAGAAAATTCCGCTGTTCCCGTTGTTTGGAGCGGCGTGCTGCTTGCTGCTATTAGCTTAGCTGCCGGTTGGCGACCGTGCGGCCAAAACTCTCGCGCACCGACTACAGAGATCGAAACGCCCGTGTCGGTAAGGAAACGTACTGGACGATTAAGTAATCTAACATTGTGAGTGGCGGTATAGAGTGGAAAATGCAGAAAGTTACAGTTACTGGATTGTAAAATTTAGAGGCTTACCCGTAAGACCAATTGTGAGGTTGCGACCACGACAATGAGCCCTTCTTCCGAAACGGCAGCAGTAGGGGCAGATCATCCGACCCGCTGGTAGGTTATTCCAATTACGAAGTGGTGGCTGACGAGGGCCTGGATTTGCGGTTGGTTTTGAGGCGTGGAGCTATGGATCTAGCACTGATGTTGCCTCGTAAATCCGAGCGAGTTGAATTGCATCACGTATAGTGCGCAGGAAACGCCGAATGGCCTTGCCTTTAGACTAGGGTGGGATCCGTCCGGAATGAACTGTTGCTGTAGCCCTTCTTTGATCATTATTTTGTTCTCTGTCGCGTAAATTACCTTTGCTGCAAGATTCCTCAACTTCCCATAGATTTATTCATAGAATCACTGGGTAATTGTTTCCGTTCCCGGAACTTTTCAAGCTGGAACAGCGTCGGTTGTCTCACATTGAAAACTCATCTTGGGAATCGTCTATAGAGTGACTGGCGTAGTCCCGATTGATCTACGCGCCGTGCTGTAGAGTCTTCAAGCAGACTGAGTAGGTGCTGCCCATACTGGGAAGCTGGTACAAGTTCGAGGTAGGAGGAAGCTCGGAACGACCAGGGTGTGAAATCATCTTCAGGGCCAGTCAGAAATCACCAAAAATTTTGCGGTTTCCGCGCATGCGATGCGACGGAAAGTTTGAATTTATCTTTTGGACCCATTTCTTTAAATATTTCGCCTCCGCCGCAAATGTATCGTGGGCGAGTTGACGCAGTACGCCAGAAGGCAACGGATACACAGGGTCAAATCAGAAACAATGGCACGTAGAGACATGACAAGCACGACGCACGGATAGGAAGGCAGAACGACCGCGGTGCAGATACACATGTATTCAACACCGAAACTACGGGTACAGGTGAGGTAGAGGGAGACGAGTCAAGATCACTCACGGAGGGTGTAAAAGCAGGCTGCCCCTTCCTGTCCGGCGCCCGTGGTTGCTCGTCCGGCCTGCCTGTAATTAGGAGCGCGAGGGAGGTGCACACGTAAGGTCGCGTGCTTAACATATGTAAGCAGGAACAGTCAAGTGTGCGCTGCATTACATTTCCTATGTTTGACACTCTCGCTCTTACCTGTATCCCTATTCAGTCCCGATGCGCCAGCGGTCCATGGTTCATGGTTCCCTGTGATGAATATTATTGAACTCCCTTCATACAAAAAATTCAATCTCAAACGTGCTACTTGTGTTACGTTGGCTGCATTCTGAATTTCCAATTCGTCTGGTTATACCGGTATACGTGCTGGACTTCACTACTACATTTTGGCGTCGCGATGGGAACAATTCATCAAGCCTACGAAATGGAATCATTAAATGTTATTTCAACTGCGCTAGCCGCAGGGGACTACCTGGAACGGTTCGACAAAATCCTGTTTGGATGATAAGAAACTCGTGGCGTATTTTCTACATTGTGTTGGCAAGAGGGCATATAGACTGCCCAAGAATTTATTAGATTTTGAATCTCCAACAGATATTTCCTACAATGCATTGAAGAAAAAAGTTCCGCAACTCTTCAAACCCATTAACTTCTTTGACCCGCTTCTATTCTCAATGGGTTCGTGGATTCTTGGCTGCAGAAACAGTCAGCCAAATGTGATTACGGTGCTTGTGATAGACTCATTGCTGCTCTTCAAGTGCCCGAATTACAGCAGAAGCTGCTGCTCTATCCAGATCTAAAATTTCGTACCATTCCAAAACAATGTGAGCACTATGAAGATGCAAAGCATGTAACGAAGACTGACGAGGAAATGTCGTTAAATTATTCTAAAAGCGATAATTCAAGGATGCGGACGGCAAACAACTTCAAACCCTTAACAAATTCTCACGCACCAACTCCGTCAGAACGTCACTTAATAGATCGTAACTATAATTCGACTTTTTCAATTTTCGGGGGATCTGAATCTTGTGGACAAAACCATTCCATATATTTATGCCGTCACAAAAAACGAAGTGCATTTATCTGCAGTGAAACGGGACACATTCAACTTGTGTGTAAATCCGAAAAGTTGTGTCAGTTAACTTCTGATCCAAATGCTGACGTGAAAGCATTACCTGAAGACATATCTAACCTTTCTTTACCTATCTTTTCCCAAAATTTGACACATGTTTTTAGGACTTTGATATCCGCTTCTGGTAAGAAACATGATTTCATCGTTGACGCTGGTAGTGTTGAGTGCACTATTCTACAGTCAGACCTAACTTCATTCTACCCGTGTCGTGATAGTGCCTATATATGTTAATATTCGTGGTATCACCTGACACTCTTCACCTCTAGTTGGCAGTTGCACGATTCCTCAAAGCGCCTCTATCTACTGTAATTTTTTAGTTTCAACCTCGGGATCATCTATCATCAAACTCAAAGATTTGCGCTCACTGCGTACTGGTATCGTTTTACTGACTTCTGTGAATAAGAATGAACTCAAAAGACTGATTCCTAGTTGTTCTGAGGCTACATGTGGCATGCAAATAACCAAAGTGAAACTCGAAGCTATAGGAGATCCCATATTTCTTAGGAAGCGAATTGATTAAATCTGGCTTACGGGAACCTGTTCGTCAAGCATTAGCTTCAATGTGTTTGAAGGGAATACCGACTGATGTCGAATAATCGAATTGGACAACTTTGATAGTTACCCAGTAAAGGCTGGTTGTATTACTCCGAGAATTTGCGGGGACTAGCGGCTAACGCTAAATACGTGGTTATTATGTGCACTAGAAAACCCGAAGATGTACTGTATCGTCCATCAGGTCCAATTGTGTTCTCAAAAATCGATCTGAGAGGTGCCTATCTTCTAATACCACTGGATGAAGCCTCTGGTAATCCTTCCGTAGGTAACAGAATTTTTGAATCCTCCCGACACAATTTCCCACACTTGGGTGTGAACGTTTCACCATCTGTATTTATACAAGGCGTTGATCTTACCAGGATGACGTCACAGTACACGCTGCTGGTAAATCTACCCACGATATGCGCCTGTTTTTTTACTGAAGCGATTTTCTGAGTTCAGTGTAGCTATTTATCCTGACAAATGCAGTTTTGGTGTCCCATTATTTTCATGCCTTGGCTAAAATGTTAATGGCAGCGGTTTCGAACCCGATACAAACCTTCTATCCCCTTTGGTAAATGCGCAATCAACGGCCAAGCCACAAGAACTGCGTTCAGTTCTGGGAGTACATCAGTATTACTCTTGTTTTGTTCCTGATTTCGCCAAACATGCAAGCTGTCTGTTTGATGGATGCGCCAAACATGCAAGCTGTCTGTTTGATGCCATATCTGCCAATAAATTTTCTACCCATGAAAAGACGTTTCGTGCGTTGCTCGGTCGTCTTAAAACTCCAGCTGTCTTGAAAACACTTTCCGCTGAACATCACTCGGCCACAATCAGTGATGCTTCTCCCTCCGGAACAGGAGCAATTCCGGACAGTGTGGCAGTCCGGTGATCTACATTTCCCGTCAACTTTCAAAAGCCGAAAGTTTATATGCTCAGACACAGCGAGCAGTACTTGCGGTATACTGATCTATCAAACGGCTCTATAAATATCTTTTGGGATCAAACTTTACCACTGCTACTGACCACGAGGCTTTAAAGTTTTTGTATCATCCAACAAAATCTCTGGCAAAAGCATCTGCTGCTATGGCGCAGTGGATTATTGCAATGAGTTCGTACACCTACACGATTTTCTCATCGTAGTGCGAAGTTGATTTCCCATGCAAATTTCTCGTTGGGAATTCCTTCACGCGACTCATTCAAGTAATTAAGATTGTTTATTGCTTCAACCATAACCAGTCAACCAGGATGCGTTTGTTGTTGATACTAGAAGATATTTTGCTCCAACTTTTTCTGCACAACGAAGTGACTTGAGGCGACAAAAGTAACGCAACAACGAGTGCATGCCGTCTACTACAGTCCTTTTCTCGGTAAATACTATGCTTTAGTTGTTACTGACGCATAACCACGTTGGCTTGAAGTTTTCTAACTACGTTTCTAGGTGCCAAATTCACAAACCGAGCATTGAGCAAATTACCCAGCCGTGAAATTGTATCAGGTGTTTTGGTAACTGATAACAGCACACACTTCACTGCAAAATTCTCTGTTGGTGGTTAAAGAGTCTTGGGTGTCGGCATCTGGTTACTGCCCCACGTCATCTCCAATCGAATTAGATTGCTGAGAATTTTGTCCGAACACTCAAATATGCCAATAACTTATTCCCCCACTCCTTCGTGGAACCGGACCGTGGGATTGCTAATTTTACAATGCAATACGGGAAGGACATTCATTCCGTTATTGTGAAAATTCTCGCGTTTCTATTTAAATCCCACCAGTTGCGCACCAGCTTCGACTGGGCCAAAATGCCTGATGTTACGTTTTTCAAGGGTAACGATTTACGACCCACTACAGGAATAATACTTTCATCAAATGGCAAACGGATGGTCACAATTCTTGGTCTGGATGATCTTTCTCGTCAGCGGAGATAGACTGATCAGGCTAAGTCCAATGCCAGAGGTCGGTCTGTTAACGGCACATGTTGTGTTTCAGCGCACAAAAATCCCTTGTAGATGAGCTTATGGTATCCAAAATGTAATATCCAATAAACAGATTACCTGCGGAGAACCTGAAGTTTCTGGTCCCAAAATGATCCGAAATATTGCGATCAAGACCACATCCACACGCTCATTGAAGATGTGGCAGATGTGTTTGATTGAAACTCTGCTGATTACTCTTCTCATTATTCTCTGGTTTTAATATCCTACCTGCTGTACATGTATAAAAATTTGAATACATACGTGCTCCTTGTTACGCTGTGTTGAATTCTGGATTTCTAGTCCATCTGGTTATTCTGATATACGTGCTGGACTTTATTATGACATTCTCACTGAGGGGATGGGAGGTTTTCTCAGATTCAAAAGCCGTAATACACTGCAACCAATAAACTGGACTATGTCCCGCTACCCAAATTTCATAACAACGTGAACAATACCTAATGTATCACAAAGTGTTTTGTAGTTCAGATGCTACGTATGAATCAATTGCACCCGGCTGTTGAACGAACGGGTCCCGCTACCCAACTTTCATAACAACGTGAACAATACCCAATGTACCACAAAGTAGTTTGTAGTTCAGATACTACGTATGAATCAATTGCACCCGGCTGTTGAACGTAGGTCACTGAAAATCACGAAGTGCTTGCATCTAGAGGACACCCAGAAACCCACAAGTTCGAAGGTCGTTTCCTATTTGGAATTCAAGAGTTCATCCTGGTTTTGAGCATTTCGGAAGATCCCGCCCCCCCACTCAAGGATACAAGCACTTAGTGAGCATTCGCGAAAACTCCGTCATATTTTCCCAAAAATAACGACAATGTCACCATTGCAAGGTCAGTGGCTTGCAGTATGATGATAAATTCGGATGGTTTCATGAAAACCATAGGTTTCTTCAGCTGCACCAATAGCCGTTGCCATCAAACTTATTCGTTGGCTACCAGTGAACATTTGATATTAGCTTAAGATAAATTCTAAAAAATCATGTGCACTATTCTGAAACTGCTAACTCCAATAAGCTGACCTTCCGGATGAAGAATGTTTTTAGTGCCACATTTTTTCCGCCTTTCGCTGCACCTGAATGACACAACTGTCAAAAGTCAGACTTATCCGGCCGAGTGCCCAGCAATCCATCTCATTTTTGCTGCCCTTTTATCCCAAAAAACCTTCGGCCCTACAATGGAGGCCAGAAAATTGTTTGTGGTCTTTTTGTCATTTTAGCGGTTGGTCTCAAACCGTTAGAAGTGGACCTTCGGACCCCGACACCAAATCAAAATAAACTGAAACTTGGGTTGATATTTTGAACACGTTCCAGTAAGTGAAAGCATTTTCTCGATCCCAAAGATACAAGTATTGAGCGTAGTAGTCCATCACCCTTACAATATGTGCAAAGAGGCCTCCAAAACTGACCACATTCTAAGCAGGACCCAAACAATACCAACACATTGCTGTTTCGTGACATGAAAAACTTTTCATGTCACTCTATCCAGTGAAACAACAGTTGATTCATGCCCAAAGCAAACCCAGGCAAAATGTTGGCTGGATTAGGTCGGGTGGCCCACACTCAACCATGCTATTTGTCCAAATACGCTTAGCCACCCAACAGGGTTGTCTCCAGCGATGCCCAGTGGCCCGATGGCGTAGTTGGATAGACTTGTGCGAATGGACAAGCGAGTTCGCAGTTCCATTCTGACGCCCATCGTTCGACCTGTTTTCGACCTTCCAGGTTAGCAAGTTTCTTTTCAGGGCACTAACGTTTTGCCGAGAGCGATCCGTAGCAGACAAATACGGTTAAAAAAGATAAAAGCAATCTAAACTTTTGAGTGCAAAAAGTTTTAGATAGGTTTGCTAAGTTGGAATCGAGATATATGGTAACACAAATGCCGACGTCCTGCCCATCATTACTGTAAGAATTAGTGTGGATAGTCACCATTAGTTTGTATGAAGAGGAAAGCCGATGAGTGACACAGGGGTCCAAAATTAATTCGGCGTAATCAACTTATAAATTTCAACTTCTGCACACTCAGCGCAGAGCACTTGGATATATCCCAGAAAAAATTCTTCAAACTGTTTTAGATTTTTGGGAGGCTCTTTAGCCGAACAATATTCGTAGCTGCGAAACCTTATTTACGCCAAAATGTTGCATTTTGTTGTGCATGCGCTCAAACCAAAAACACCATAATTTACGTTCGTATTTTTAGCTCATCAAATTATATTTTCCATAAGAGCAATTATGACTATGGCGGAAAAAAAGTCTGATAAAATTATTTCCTTAGTTACACCGAAACCCCAGGATGCTTGTATAGGGCTAAAAAATTGAACTCATACTCTGAACTCAATTGCCTGTCCGATTTGGTCCCTCAGGGACCCGTTATAGCCTTCAAAAACTCAAGTCCATTGCGCAAATACTAAGCGCCTGGCCGCGTCCTAGACGCACACCCAAAATTTCTCTGAAACAGTGGTTCGAAAAATTGGAACTTACACATAAAGATTTAGCATTTGATTTTAAATGTTTGGGGCCCTTCTGTAAACGCAACTTGAATGCGCGCGCTTTCCGAATCTTGCACATATGCGCTGCACACAACACTGAAAGATAGCAGATACACCGCCACAATCGGCGAGACGGTGTCAGATCTCTGGCGACTCTCAAGAGGGACGGATGACCTCAGCCCCCCGAATCCCCACAAATCTAGTCTAACTGCAATGAGAGGAAAAGTTTACTCAAGGACAGCGACACTGGAGGCAATTTGCCCGAAACAGCCAAACACTAGGCCAGTTGTGCAGATCTGCCGCTAACCGACCACCATTCGAGTGTCATCGTATCTGATTCGTCAACATATGTGCGTCAGATTGGGGGTTTTCGGCTTCTCGATTCTTGTTCAGTGATGAAAAACTGAAAAGTCCTGTAGCCATCTTTTACCTTTTTATAGGCCGTTTCAGGAGACCATGTGTTGGGACATTCGATTTTCGGCAGAATTGCGATAGGGACGGTAACGGGAGTTGGGAGTCACCGCAGAAGTGAAAACTAAACTCTCTACCAAATCCTGCAGTCGCCCCATCTTTGCCTCACTTCTCGGTATGAACACTTTACTTGTCCCAAAGTCAACTAATCCGGGTCAACCTTGGCGCCGCATTCATGCTCACCAGCCACTCCACGACACACTCTTCCTTGCATCTCATTTTTACCCGTGTATCACCAAACCCTAACACACCTGATGAACGTCAAAGCATAACGGGGTACAGACCGTTCACCCAAACTTAACAAAACTCGCCAGCAAAATGGATCGGAGCGTCCTTAAAGCATCCACGCTAGTATGTTTCATAGTGGCGCCAAACAAGATGACATCGTAGTATCCTTACACCACAGACTCACGAGTGAAACGTGACTCACTCCTGCAAATGATGATGACGAGTTGGACCTATCCTATCACACATCACATCGCTTTGGATCACTCGATTGACTAACGACTTTTTCGGCCTTGCAGCCTAATTTCCTGCTCCTGTGACACCATAACCGTCTCCCGTTTGAAGTTTACCGATGAACATTGGATAGCCCTACGCCCTAAAGGTGACCGCCTTAGCCATCGCTCTATGTTGTCGTCGGACAAAGGGATAATTTATCATTCGATGAGTTCACCATCTTTTACCACGTAACCACACTAACTCGGCCCGGGACCTCATTTGCCACAAGAATCATCACTTTGTGGGCTTTACCAAGCGTGTCGCTTACCGCCATGGTGAACACAGAAGCATGTGGAACCATCTGAGAAAGTAGAATGTCTCCTTCAAAGTGGTCAACCTCTTAAGTATTGAGTATGAAAACGTCTTACTTCAAAGCAGCACCATCCTCAAAGAAGAGAATGCATTCCGGGTGATCCTCAGACCACTGAACTAGTAACAAACTCTGTAGACATAAACTTCAGAAGCCCGCTTTTACAAGCTATTTGAAACCTATTTAAGGCTCCACTTGAAAAATGTTCATGACCAAATTACTACATATAATGCTGGGAGTCACTGATGTAGACCCTGTTTACATCAGGGCATCCTAAACCGCGGGGCATCAGAAAAGATTGCACTCGCTATTCGTCGGATAACCAATTTCTTTTTTCTGCAACTAGAGGCTTTGCTCGATCTGGACAGCCAACTTAGCCCTTGAATAGGGCGTTGACACTGAACCCCACATAACACCTTTTCACACCTTTGTATTTCATGTGATCCCAGCTTCATAATATACACACACAGTTATTCATCATGTACCGAGTTACGGAGACTAAAATGCCCATCGTCTCATTCAGAACAGATGCTTCATTCACAAGATAACGCGAAAATTGTAAATTGATCTTTGCTTAACCACTTAGTTATCGATAAGCCCCTCCAATTAGCTCATCATGGTTTTTCCTACCTAAAGATCGTTGCTCACGAGCTAAGTACTCCTCTTGTCTGAACACAATCTGGTTGTCTGCGCTTCTTCTGTAGATTCTTTTGTTCTTATGAAAACCCCGCCTGAACTTCTATTCCACTGAGGAAAACTTTTGGTATGCTAGAGTTCGCCGTTTTGGTGGCTGCCTTGGTTAACCATCACACGAGTATCTCGGCGTGGTCCATGCGGCAAAGGGAATGCGCGTCATTGAGGCCCCATACACAACCCCACATAACACCTTCCTTTCACACCTTTGTATTTCATGTGATCCTAGCTTCATAATATACGCACACAGTTATTCATCATGTACCAAGTTACGGAGACTAAAATGCCCATCGTCTCGAACCCCACATAACACCTTTTCACACCTTTGTATTTCATGTGATCCCAGCTTCATAATATACACACACAGTTATTCATCATGTACCGAGTTACGGAGACTAAAATGCCCATCGTCTCATTCAGAACAGATGCTTCATTCACAAGATAACGCGAAAATTGTAAATTGATCTTTGCTTAACCACTTAGTTATCGATAAGCCCCTCCAATTAGCTCATCATGGTTTTTCCTACCTAAAGATCGTTGCTCACGAGCTAAGTACTCCTCTTGTCTGAACACAATCTGGTTGTCTGCGCTTCTTCTGTAGATTCTTTTGTTCTTATGAAAACCCCGCCTGAACTTCTATTCCACTGAGGAAAACTTTTGGTATGCTAGAGTTCGCCGTTTTGGTGGCTGCCTTGGTTAACCATCACACGAGTATCTCGGCGTGGTCCATGCGGCAAAGGGAATGCGCGTCATTGAGGCCCCATACATTTGCTTTCTATTTTTTACAATGGACTTGAAAGCAATACTTCGTGCAATGCAGCAATCAACGTATTTCATACGCGATCATCAAATCGGTAAACCCTAGGTTAAACCCCTGCTAATCCGCATAACGATCTGCAAATCTTTACCCAATCAGAAGTAATCTATTCCCCACCGACCCTAGAAAGTGAAACCCTCCTATAAGGGTTACACTCCACGAAAACCAGTTATTTTGACCAGAACCTGATGCTTTCATTCCACAATGGCCCCACAGCTCTCCGTTTGAGCGACCCGATTGGCCAAACTCCCATAAAATATATCTTCCAACTGAGTTCTGCATAACTTAGACGTGGAGTAGTTTTTTGCCCACCACTTGATGCAACGCCGCTACAGATTATTGCTTGTTGAGCTGCAAAGTGGCGATTATGTGCGCAAAGATTCGCGGCGCAGGGCAGTGGGAAGTGCTTAACGGCGCACCGGGCTTTCTCATCTCTAAAACATTGTGCGATTAAATCTATTCCTGGCAAAATACGTCAAACTTGAGGATGTCTGAAAGACACCTTTTAACCTGCTCCATGCCTGTGACCATTTTTCACCGCTTAGCAGAACACTCACCACAGCAGTTGCAGTTTCGATATGCTCCAACACAGATCAACCGGGATGTCAACAGGAAAGTTTTCTTGGCATAGATTATCTGCATGTGACCTTGCAGATTAGAAATTGTTGGCCACTTTATTGCCATTAAACGTGATTTCAAACGCTGTCAACTTGAACGCATTCATCAACCAAAAACGTTCTCTCAAAACCATTCAACTATCTTTCACTTGGCCCTCAAGTTTCTTGCTTCTTCATAACATTGCTTTAAAATTTGAAGCATGAGCTCGTAACTAAGAAAAGTTCCGGTAGTTCTCATAGGTACACTACACTCTTTATCCTAAGATAGCATTCAGACCTTACTACAGATCTCCTTACAAGATTCTTGTTGTCTCTTCACTTGGAACATTGGAGAATTTTTACAGGAAGAAATACTCACAAGGGTGCTGGAGACCCCTGGACAACCCAGGACGGGATCCGCTTATCCTAGGGTTCCGCCAATTTGGGTTCGGCCCATCTTCTGTTCGAACTGAACCTCACGTGCGAAAAGTACACTCAGTGTACATATGTCGTTTGTGGAGAAAACAAACTAGTTTTCAAATGATACATAGCAACCCAAGAACCAGCATGATATCCCCCCTTTCTTATCCTCCTTTATGTGGTATACAAGATTCTAATTCGTGGCCGGAATTTTCGATTTTCCGAGCACACTACACAAGTTCTTAGCCTGCTACACATATGCCATCCTACAGAGCCAACTTACCCTAACTTGCTGTTGATCTTTTGACCAATTAAGGTTGGTCCTAATTGATCCTAGGCTGGTTTACAGTGAGGTCAAGGCAACACCCGTATTTCACTGGTAACCTACTTCCAAGTCAATATGTAAAGGTTTGAGCGGAGTGACTATCTCGAAACAGCATTTGCAGCGTTGACTTGACATTATATAGGCCAACGCGTGTCTGGTTTACGGTACACTGCATCACCACAAGGAGTGATGGGGTTGCGACCCTGCCAGCCACAAGCTTGACACGTTAAAATATTCCAGCATCGCACATAGTTCTTTCCAGGGCACCGCTTTTGCTCGGCAGAAATGCTGTCTCAGCGGTGCTTTCTGGCTTTGAGTGAAATTCGGAGCTAGAAATATTGCAGAATATAGGCACTTAGTTGCGTTATTTGGTTACTGGTCGGCTCGCCCAGAAGAAAGCTGAACCCACTCAGCCCCGT
>NW_008751814.1:1178366-1181760 GCF_000715545.1 Opisthorchis viverrini
AACCTTGGCGCCGCATTCATGCTCACCAGCCACTCCACGACACACTCTTCCTTGCATCTCATTTTTACCCGTGTATCACCAAACCCTAACACACCTGATGAACGTCAAAGCATAACGGGGTACAGACCGTTCACCCAAACTTAACAAAACTCGCCAGCAAAATGGATCGGAGCGTCCTTAAAGCATCCACGCTAGTATGTTTCATAGTGGCGCCAAACAAGATGACATCGTAGTATCCTTACACCACAGACTCACGAGTGAAACGTGACTCACTCCTGCAAATGATGATGACGAGTTGGACCTATCCTATCACACATCACATCGCTTTGGATCACTCGATTGACTAACGACTTTTTCGGCCTTGCAGCCTAATTTCCTGCTCCTGTGACACCATAACCGTCTCCCGTTTGAAGTTTACCGATGAACATTGGATAGCCCTACGCCCTAAAGGTGACCGCCTTAGCCATCGCTCTATGTTGTCGTCGGACAAAGGGATAATTTATCATTCGATGAGTTCACCATCTTTTGCCACGTAACCACACTAACTCGGCCCGGGACCTCATTTGCCACAAGAATCATCACTTTGTGGGCTTTACCAAGCGTGTCGCTTACCGCCATGGTGAACACAGAAGCATGTGGAACCATCTGAGAAAGTAGAATGTCTCCTTCAAAGTGGTCAACCTCTTAAGTATTGAGTATGAAAACGTCTTACTTCAAAGCAGCACCATCCTCAAAGAAGAGAATGCATTCCGGGTGATCCTCAGACCACTGAACTAGTAACAAACTCTGTAGACATAAACTTCAGAAGCCCGCTTTTACAAGCTATTTGAAACCTATTTAAGGCTCCACTTGAAAAATGTTCATGACCAAATTACTACATATAATGCTGGGAGTCACTGATGTAGACCCTGTTTACATCAGGGCATCCTAAACCGCGGGGCATCAGAAAAGATTGCACTCGCTATTCGTCGGATAACCAATTTCTTTTTTCTGCAACTAGAGGCTTTGCTCGATCTGGACAGCCAACTTAGCCCTTGAATAGGGCGTTGACACTGAACCCCACATAACACCTTTTCACACCTTTGTATTTCATGTGATCCCAGCTTCATAATATACACACACAGTTATTCATCATGTACCGAGTTACGGAGACTAAAATGCCCATCGTCTCATTCAGAACAGATGCTTCATTCACAAGATAACGCGAAAATTGTAAATTGATCTTTGCTTAACCACTTAGTTATCGATAAGCCCCTCCAATTAGCTCATCATGGTTTTTCCTACCTAAAGATCGTTGCTCACGAGCTAAGTACTCCTCTTGTCTGAACACAATCTGGTTGTCTGCGCTTCTTCTGTAGATTCTTTTGTTCTTATGAAAACCCCGCCTGAACTTCTATTCCACTGAGGAAAACTTTTGGTATGCTAGAGTTCGCCGTTTTGGTGGCTGCCTTGGTTAACCATCACACGAGTATCTCGGCGTGGTCCATGCGGCAAAGGGAATGCGCGTCATTGAGGCCCCATACATTTGCTTTCTATTTTTTACAATGGACTTGAAAGCAATACTTCGTGCAATGCAGCAATCAACGTATTTCATACGCGATCATCAAATCGGTAAACCCTAGGTTAAACCCCTGCTAATCCGCATAACGATCTGCAAATCTTTACCCAATCAGAAGTAATCTATTCCCCACCGACCCTAGAAAGTGAAACCCTCCTATAAGGGTTACACTCCACGAAAACCAGTTATTTTGACCAGAACCTGATGCTTTCATTCCACAATGGCCCCACAGCTCTCCGTTTGAGCGACCCGATTGGCCAAACTCCCATAAAATATATCTTCCAACTGAGTTCTGCATAACTTAGACGTGGAGTAGTTTTTTGCCCACCACTTGATGCAACGCCGCTACAGATTATTGCTTGTTGAGCTGCAAAGTGGCGATTATGTGCGCAAAGATTCGCGGCGCAGGGCAGTGGGAAGTGCTTAACGGCGCACCGGGCTTTCTCATCTCTAAAACATTGTGCGATTAAATCTATTCCTGGCAAAATACGTCAAACTTGAGGATGTCTGAAAGACACCTTTTAACCTGCTCCATGCCTGTGACCATTTTTCACCGCTTAGCAGAACACTCACCACAGCAGTTGCAGTTTCGATATGCTCCAACACAGATCAACCGGGATGTCAACAGGAAAGTTTTCTTGGCATAGATTATCTGCATGTGACCTTGCAGATTAGAAATTGTTGGCCACTTTATTGCCATTAAACGTGATTTCAAACGCTGTCAACTTGAACGCATTCATCAACCAAAAACGTTCTCTCAAAACCATTCAACTATCTTTCACTTGGCCCTCAAGTTTCTTGCTTCTTCATAACATTGCTTTAAAATTTGAAGCATGAGCTCGTAACTAAGAAAAGTTCCGGTAGTTCTCATAGGTACACTACACTCTTTATCCTAAGATAGCATTCAGACCTTACTACAGATCTCCTTACAAGATTCTTGTTGTCTCTTCACTTGGAACATTGGAGAATTTTTACAGGAAGAAATACTCACAAGGGTGCTGGAGACCCCTGGACAACCCAGGACGGGATCCGCTTATCCTAGGGTTCCGCCAATTTGGGTTCGGCCCATCTTCTGTTCGAACTGAACCTCACGTGCGAAAAGTACACTCAGTGTACATATGTCGTTTGTGGAGAAAACAAACTAGTTTTCAAATGATACATAGCAACCCAAGAACCAGCATGATATCCCCCCTTTCTTATCCTCCTTTATGTGGTATACAAGATTCTAATTCGTGGCCGGAATTTTCGATTTTCCGAGCACACTACACAAGTTCTTAGCCTGCTACACATATGCCATCCTACAGAGCCAACTTACCCTAACTTGCTGTTGATCTTTTGACCAATTAAGGTTGGTCCTAATTGATCCTAGGCTGGTTTACAGTGAGGTCAAGGCAACACCCGTATTTCACTGGTAACCTACTTCCAAGTCAATATGTAAAGGTTTGAGCGGAGTGACTATCTCGAAACAGCATTTGCAGCGTTGACTTGACATTATATAGGCCAACGCGTGTCTGGTTTACGGTACACTGCATCACCACAAGGAGTGATGGGGTTGCGAACCTGCCAGCCACAAGCTTGACACGTTAAAATATTCCAGCATCGCACATAGTTCTTTCCAGGGCACCGCTTTTGCTCGGCAGAAATGCTGTCTCAGCGGTGCTTTCTGGCTTTGAGTGAAATTCGGAGCTAGAAATATTGCAGAATATAGGCACTTAGTTGCGTTATTTGGTTACTGGTCGGCTCGCCCAGAAGAAAGCTGAACCCACTCAGCCCCGTACCGACGATATCGCCCCTGACAGTCACGAATAGCTTGAAACCAAACTTCCAAGCTCAGTG
>NW_008751815.1:0-25183 GCF_000715545.1 Opisthorchis viverrini
TTCTCCTCTAAGAAGGCTACAACTATCAGTCCAACTGAGCTTATTGGTTATTTCTTCCAGGCTTCCAACCCCTCGATTTGTTCACTCATAGCTGCGAGGTAGACGGTCTTCTGGCATGCGAAGCACAAGTTCTAACCAGCATTCCTGATAAAGTGTGAATAGCTTATCGATCGTGGGTAAGACCCTTCTTCCCAGGAAAGGAATAAATATGCAAGTTAGGCAATCGTACTAGTTATTCGCTAAAAAACAACGAATTCTACCTAATTGCCAATCTGCCAACGAGGAGTATGAAGGAGGTCACGAGACGCTTGGGTGCTGTTGGTGCTACACCTGACAAATTTTCCCCCATATCTGAAACATGCAGGTGGGCGGGGCATTAGGACAAGGAACTTGGTAACACTTGAGGGAACCTAAACAGTTACAAACCTCCGAAGTCTAATTGGGTTCCACGTCCACCGTACGAGATTTTAATACTGTTTGATCACCCGATCAAGTAGTATTATGTGTCTTTCAGCATTTTCGGACCATCGGCCAAAGCGTAATTCGTTATTGAATAGTGTTCTGCTGCGGCTTGACCATACACGACAAGCAGACGACACAGTTCCCTCCATTCAGATCTTTTCAAACACGTCACTAGTTATACTGCATGGAAACTTCTATCACCAGTTACGCAGTGAAGCAAGGATCCCTCCACCCAGTGACTTAGGACGATGCCGACCCCTGTACATTCTGCCGCGGTGGCCTGTGGATCACCAGAGATGCTCAGCCGGACGCGAATCAAGAGTGATGGAAGTATTTATTCACTGATTGCGCTTTTATCTTGAATTCCTGTTTCAGACACACAGCACATACCAGTGTTAACCCGATCCAATGAAGGATCACGAGCAGCTGATTTCCATGCTTCAGATTTTGATCATTAAAGTGACCAGATGGACAAGGCGCACAGGCTTGAAGACTGATTTCGAGATGCGTGGGGTTGTCGCTGCTCAGTGACCCACAGATGTTGCGGCCAAGACCGATGTAGGACGAACGGGGTCATCGCTCCTAACGGATAGGCCTGCGAGGGCAGCGTCCGTCACGAAGGGACTGGACCTTACTGTGGTGTGGCAGTTTGTGTACCTCGGCGACCCATTGAGCTATACTGGGGAGTGTCCGCACGATGCTCACAGAGTCCCTCATACCAGGTTAGTCCATGGGTAGAGGTCCGACGAACACAGTCTCCTGGCCCTCCAGGTTGGGGGTTGAAACATGCATGGCGACGTGTTCCGTAAAAAAAGGTAATATACTTGCATTTCCAGCCGAACACCGCTGCCTTGCGGTTAGGCTTTTGAGCCAAAGGCTTTGGATGAGGACCCTAATCCTCCTCCTGTCTATGTGTCGGCGCCCTGGTAGTATCCCAGCCCACGTACAACCATGAACAAGCGTAATGCAGCTGCTTCTGAATAAAAAAGCATCCGAAAATGCCCACAGTGGTGAGGCACTGAGTTCAATGTCACTCCCACCGAGAGGTCTTAGATCAACAATGTTTTATAGCTGGATGGTTGCAAAGCCAACTGTAATCACAAGTTGGTCGGTACTGTTGCATCGTGGATGACCGCCGATTGGTTACGCCTGCACTGAACTTGTCAGACTGCGCGATAAGGAGAAGACAGTGAACCCTGGGCGCGGCTGTATTGTCAGGACAAATCATACAGGGCTTCTGCGTAAATATATAGGATGACTAAAGGGCAGTTCACCTGTTCGATCTGTACAGCCAGTGGCGGTGTTCCGGTCGTGAACACTCTCAGCCCCACCCTACTGGTATGAGCCTTGCTTGGTGAGGTCCGCCAACGCACCTGTTATTCCGAAACGTGTCGTGCTGACGGTGACCTTGAGGATGCGCCATTCTCTGCACGTGCTTTTTTCCATGTCTGGGCGCGTCCTGACAGGTACCTTCCGATTAGACCAAACACCAAACATAATGTTTCACTTAGCAGCGACACTGGAGAAGAGCTCCACAATAAATTACCAATTACCATCCGTTTTTAGAAGAATAGCTTTGAAAAAGGATGGTTACATAGGCTAATATATCTGCAGTATTCCGCAGGAGCGCCACAAATCATTGCTTTTTTATTGGATCGTTCTGGTCAGCCAATCGAGTGCATGACTAAAGGGATCGTCCAGCACGATGCACAACCCGCCTCATCTTTTGGTGATTACCTTAGTGGGTAGTTGTTTATGCCGTTGGATGAGAACATATGTACTCACGCTCAGCTGATTTCCAGAACAGGACCATTACGTTTCAGAGGGGCAGCTAAGATAGGATGACTATTATAACCAAGACTACATCTGAATATGTAAAAGGCTGCACATCTATCTAAGGTCAAGGGTCATCAAACAGACCGCGTGCGCTATGATGTTAAGTACCGTTACTGACAGTGCTTCCGGCTTTCCGTCGGTATGGTGATGGCCTTGATATCGGTAAGATGCAGTGTACCATCGACTGGCGAACAAGAGGCTGAGGTCTCAGAACTGTCCCAGATAATGGCCTAAAGCGGAGCACACTGCTATGAGATACCGATCGATATCATCGAGACCATTGATCGCATGGTACCCAGACGGCTTTCTGATAGAATGCAGGGAGGTATACTTCAAAAGGCGGATAGATAAGGGGTAGACAAAAAATTGCGTATTTTGATCAATTAGCCAGAGAGGCATCTAATCATTTCAGAAATACAGCGGTAGCTTTGACCTAAGAGTGAACAGAATCGCAAACGGGACATTTGCAATTCTAACTTGTCTCCAGTTTCTTTAACTGCTCCTTCTTCGTTTGATCCTGTTGCACGCAAGTCAGATCCTTGTGGTTTACGGGTCATCATCATGGATTCAGAAGTCTTGATATTTTGAATTTTGTTACCTTATTGTAAGGGCCCGCCCAGACAGAAGAAAAAGCACACGTGCAGAGAGTGACGCTCCCCAAAGGTCACCATGGGTTCGACACATCCGGAAAGTAGGTGAGTCGGCGACTCTCACCAAACACGGCTTAGCAACACACAACCAGCGTAGTGGGCCTGAGAATGTTCACGACCGGAACACCACCATTGGCTGTACGGAGCGAACAAGTGAACGACTATATCTGGCCATTTAGTCATCCTATATATTTACGCAAACGATCTATGTTTTGTCCTGGCAATAAAGCCGTGTCCCCAGTTCTCTGTCTTCTCCCTATCGTGTAGTCTGGCAGGCTCAGTGCAGGCGTAACCCATAGACGGCCACCGCACAATACAACACTTATCAAACACCATCGATACTCTGCAGGAAAATATGTGACCCGGCGATTAAATCCATCGCACTCTTGACATGTGTTCATTACACGCTCCAGCCCTCTAAACAAAACAGTCCCAAATCGACACAAGTTTCTCATCTCACTGAGGGTGAGGAGCGAATGAACAACCTGAATTCCATAATTACGTAAATCGCGAGCACCTTGAAATTTATGGTTTATTTTCCGAGAAAATTGCGAAATTTAGTTTCAGTTGTACCACGGCAAAGATTCATTTATGTTGGATTTCCCTTAGCACACAACGGATATTTTTGGTTAGATACATTTTTTTGAGTGGTTCTGAGCCGGCGGCCTTGAACTCGGCAAACCCAATAATTTGAAGTAAACCGTTTATTAAACACAGAATTTGTTGTGTAATAGAAGCCAACCCATGCTGAAATGCCGAGAAAGCATTGTAAAACTGTTTCATTCGTACTGGAAATCATTAGCAGTGGGCATCTCTTGAAATTTAGGGGGTTTCGAACCCGCGTCCAATGGTTGAACACTTCACCAGTTGACTGCGAATGGCTGAAAAGCAATCTGATGATTCCCCGCTCAAAGCTACCCTTTAACCACAGATTTCTCATTTCTGTTGTGTTCACCAGATCGGTTGAAACAACTCAATCGATGGAAAGTATCTCAAACACCTGAAAGTATTGATCAACGAAAGTCATCTGGTAGCTGGCGCTACATCATCGCTCATTCGTTCACGGGGCGTTCCGTTATTCAGCGTTCGCTTGCAGGAAGTTCGCGCGCCTTGACTGGTTAAACAACTTGGGCGTGAGTATATTAGTACTCATTTAACAGCGTAAGCCACTACCTGATTGGGTGGGCACCCAGGTTGGGACAGCCGGTAGGCCGACTAACATCCATGCCTGACCGCTTGCTAGTCACAGGGTTCCACCGCGGCTTCAGAAGCAAAAAACCCGAGTATCACAATCCTACACTGCACATCGAAATTCAGGCTTCAGAGGTGAGGTGAGGTACCTACCGGATTTTGTCCGGTCCGCCATTTTTCTCCATCAGAAATTGACACACCAGGAGCCAATTCGATCAAATCGCTCACACTATGCAGTCCGGAAGATGTTGCATTGACCATCTCAAATGTTCTCCCTTGGCCAATTGTAGAGCGTCGAGAGTTTTCTCGAGGTACTTTGGAGGATATGGGCTAGAAGTAAGAAACAGTGAATGTCGCTTGATCTTATAGATGAGCAATTTACAATACCACTTTCAACCCAGTACAAAGTGACCTGACCTTCTGGTCAGGTCGCTTCGGAATGGGGAGAAGAATGCTGCTTTTTATGATCTAGCCCCCCGCCCCAGTTGACGATTTCAGTCATAAAAGAGAATGTGATCAGCACTGACAAAAAACCCTCCAAGTGTTTAGATCTGGTCTAGCCTCATCAGATCAATGTAGCGAAGTCGGTCGTGCGTTCTTTTTAACCGTTTCTCCAATTAACTCATTCGAATCACCTACGTGTATGGACATGATTGAACAGAGTTGATCGTCTCAAACAAGGAAATTCTGTTGAAAACGGATATGACCTCTAAGTGACACAGTTTTCCCTTGCAAACTTGAAAGTTGTGTATGCACTCAAGGAACTCGAAAGTACCACAAGTAAACTGATCGATGAGAACCGACACGTCAATTCAACCAAATAAAAATACTACTGAAATAATGGTAGTTTAGCTGCAATACATTTTGGGTGCCTAATTCCCATACCATTCGAGAGAAACCAAAAGACTAATATCCCGTCAGGTTGTTCAAGCCTGAATAGGAACAGTCCAAACGGATCTTCCGGTCAGTTCAACCACTGAGTTATCTCAGGTCAACTCATTCAGGTATTCAAAGATTGTCCGCAAAAACGCACTCGAAATATAAAAAAAGAGGCTACAGCAATCTGGTTACCCCAACCAGTACTCTGTTATCAAAAGTCACGTAAAAACATCAGATTTACTCAGGCTAACCAGTGAGTTCGGTCTTGGGGGGGACCCGGTGTCCCATTTGAGTGCCCAATATTCTTGATTTCTGACTACCAACACATTACTTGTTGTTTCTACAGTCTAAAAATTAGTTAAAAGAGTACTCGTCTCAAACGCATTTGAGTGCCCAATATTCTTGATTTCTGACTACCAACACATGTTGCTTCTACAGTCTAAAAATTAGTTAAAAGAGTACTCGTCATCAAACGCATTGCTCACAAACATTGTGTTTAAAAACAGTTATCGGTCGGCCAGTCTACAGTGGTCACTGACGTCACTCACGCCTGACCGAAACGGTTGTTCATTGCTGATCAATACTTGGTTGGGATTGATTTTCATCTGCTAACGATGGTAAGCTGGCATCAAGGACGAAATAAGGACACTAAACTCATGTTGTTCATCGTAACACTGTCTCTAAATTTCCCGAACACTGTGTACTTATTCTTTCATTTGCCGTATTATGGCAACCAGAGCCATTTTTGCGATCAGTTTTGTGGATACGATTGGAAAGCGGTGAGTAAACTCCAAAAAGAAATGTGTGAGCTAACTTTCTGTTTCCCTCACTCACCTTGGGTTCTCAGACTGAGTCTCTATCACGTGTACCTGAAACAGGATCTTCAGTGCAACAAGAAAAGAAAGAATTTGTCCTGAGGCTTGGACGAAATATGCAACACACTGGTACCTTCATTTCTTTAAAAAAAACTCAGAGGAAGTGCTCACTTTCAAGTTCCGCTTATCGATTAACAATTTTTAAACACCTGGCAAAAATCTGGTAACCAAAAACTAACCATAAACTTACCGGTGGCGCAATTCTGACATCTGAATCTGGTTTTCCGTTTTCGACCAAAGGCATCACGTGATATCGCAGGGCTACCGTGCGATCGAAGTAACTGTTCGTCTTGCGTGCCTTTCGTGATCCGGTTGGTTGGCTTGCAGGCTTCGTTATATTAGGTACGCTGATTAAGTTACCCTCGTCATCAAAGACGAACCTCCCGGAAGCCGATGCCCCCTCCTTGATGAATTGCTGTGAAGAAAGCATGCACCACAAATACCAGACTATTTTTTCAAAGTGTTTGAGTTTTTGGCGGTCCAAAGCACAGATGAAACCTTGCTACTAATTCAAATCGTAAAATTTCTACGAGTCGAAAGCTTCTTGCGAATTTTAAGACACTTCCGACTTTTCGTGAGCTACGAGAACGGTGAATTTGGGCGATACAACACACTACTGGGTGGAACAAGTATTCGGATTCGAAACTAGTTACATTTAATTCAACTTATCTCCAGTAGTGTGTTGGAAGGTGCGGGAATCTGAGGATATAATCGAAAATAACCATCCGCCAGCGACCTATTTCTGATAAAGACTAGATCAGTGTGCGTATAATTTTGACTTCGTTCTTTCTTGTGGTACGGTGGAAATCCGGCAAACATAGTCATGTGCATATTAGTTTGGATTTCATAAGAGACTCACCTGGAATCCAGTCGAATCTTTCGTTTATGATGTTCTTCAACTGAATTTGCTACCCAAGGCAGCTTTATTTGCAGTTGTTACGATATTCGAGAACAATATCATAAACTGGAGATTCAGTCAGGTTCCAAGTGAGCATCTCATCAAAACCAAACTGTTGGGCAAATGAGAGTCTGGGTCGAATTTCTTGCAATTTGGGTTCAAGCAGAACATAAGGCTGACGGAATCTCGGGGACTGCGCCTACCTGACAAGCCCGTAGAAGGGCGAAACCTGTCGTGGGCTGTCCAAGAACTTTTCAGCAACCTTATGAGTAGTGTAAACGTCTATGGTGTATATCATGTAAGGCATAAAACCGTCTGGGACTTAAGCAAGCTTTAATTGGGGCCGTCCATGACCATGAGTTTATAAGGCAATCACTATCACCAGTAATAAGGCTGATGAAAAGAGCTTTCACAATTCACGGACTGCTTTTCTTTTCTTTGCACTCATCAGGTAAGCATACTCCCCGAGTTTTGGTCAATCCTATTTATTGATAAAACACTGAATAGTACGTAAGTGAGGACAGACGCTCATTCGCAAAGCACCTAAGTGTTTGCTAAACTCTTATATAGTCGTCGTACACTAGGGGTGTAGATGACATACGGCTAATATGGGGGACCTTGAAACCGAATATTAAATTAAGACTGAACACCACTCAACCTATTGGTTGTGTGACTAGTATGAGCAGTTACCAACGTTGCTGCATTTGTCTACCCCATGTGGCCTTATCGGTCACCTATCCAGGATGTCCCTCTACGGTACACTGACCGCGATGAAGTAATCTAACAGAATCTGAATTCGAGCCCGAAGTAGTGCTCCACAAACTACTGTGTTCATGCTTCAGCCTATTAAATTGGATTATCTAAGACCTGATGGTGTCCGACACATTCGAAAAAAATAAAGATCACCAACAGTGCTTTATGCACTTTATGGGGTGCGACAAGATGGGCGCTGTAAAAGTACAAAGCTGGTGGGGTCAATGAAGATAAGGTTATTTCGGAGGCAATATAATTTTTTGGCATAGATAAAACAGCAAAAAATGAAGCAAATATGCACGTAACTTTTATTCTCCGAATAAGCTGAGGAAACACGTCATGTTGTTTTCATTACAAGTAATATCTGAGGCATTGAAGGGTTGAAGGCATGCAAAAATGCAGGTCTTGGTTGAGACGCGCTTGGTAGACCAGGCCACGTTTGGCACTCAGATAAAATAACAGCAACAGATGAATGCTTCTCATTTCATGCAACGTCACTCATGTTTATTCAGCTTTCTTGCAAGCATGCACTGACAAAACTTTCAGCTCCCACTGCCACAATATTTAAGATTAGTTGAGAAGTTTACTTGCGTAATGACTACATCTTTTCGCCCCGTCTCGACTAAAACAACCATTAACTCACATCGAGAGGTTTCAAGTGTGAACTTAGGTTACAATACACTTTCAGAAATACAGTTCTGAAATTCCAGTTTTTGAAGGATGACTCATCAGGACCCAAGCGCTCCGTGCTGGACGCTCAATTATTCTATCCACATCGCACTACTTAAATGTTACAAAGTAGCTTGTATCAAAATAGTTTATACTCCCTGCACTGCTGCCTTAACCTTCACGGAGGGCCATCCTCGTGAGACCAGAACGAACAGCCTAGTATCAACATCTCTTATTTTGCAGCACCTTTTCCAGATTATCAGCTGTTTTTATGTACGAATCTCCTCGATATCTAAAACAATTGTGGAACACGCAAGCTTGATGTTCAATGCAAAATGATGGTCCCCTAGGAGAATCTTTTGTAATCAGCTTGTTCATCTGTGTAGACAGAGTATAGCATGGGTCCCAGGTTAACGGATGAATTAGACGTAACACACAAGCCTGGGATATTGGATGTATTGCGTTTAGCTACCGGCTCGGCCAACGATTGGCATGGTCACTTAAAAGAACAGAGCTTGCTATCTAGATTCGATATAGATTAACTGCAATGCCAGTGCAAGAAAAGTACCGCTCAGACGAGAGAGGTATGTGAAAACAGCTGAAGGTGACACACGCTTGAGGGGCTTTGAATTACGCAATCCGAAGATGCAAATCAGACTGGACACAGGAACCTACAATTCATCATCTCAATCAAGACTACCAAGGCTGTTCGCACGAAGTGCGGTGTATCGTTTGGATTATAAAAATGAATTGATAGGGCTCTCAAAACTGATTTGTGGATGTTACTCCTTACTCTGGTTAAATTCAATTCTCTTGTTCTTATCTCCTCCGCCTTGAGTCGCAGTCCTTCAGTCTTCTTGTCCGGGATGCCTTCCAGAGTGTTCTGGGTAGCACGAGAAACCAGTGGTTCCGGACGGTGACCTCGTTTTTTGCAAGCACCCGTAAAGGAACGTCTCTCGATGCCGGGGCTTCTTCTGTCTGGTATGATATCTACAAGCGTTTTGTAAAAGCGTGTATCAGATTATGGAGGGGAAACTCTAGGTGATAGTCATGGGGTGGCATTCTACAAAGACTTTAACATGTACTCGTTCGCTCCAGAAGAGTATCTGAGGGGTGATTTCGAAGAGGAAGGAAAAGGATCTCTTGAGGGGATATGCTATACCGAGTGATAGGAAAGTGTATAAACTTGTCTTTCAAAAGGGGAAGAAAAAGAGACAGAGAAAACGCATTTCATTTCCAAAGGACGATAGACATAAATATAAGCAAAACTGTTCCATTTGTTTTCGGTCGATTAGACTTGGGATAGCTAAGTGTACAAGGCGCAAACCTACTGACGAGAAAGTTGCTAATTCGAACCCAACAGTGACTTTTCGACTTCTCAAGTCTAGGTTTGGCAGTGGCCCAGATTTCATTCCCGCCTCTAGTTATATCACGGCTGCGCACCGAAATTCGTCCACAACTGACTTTTTAAATCACTGTCTTATTTCAGTCCTTAGTTGTTCAAGTTGGCACAATTTTGATCCGTTTTGGCTCATCTAAGCAGCCAGCGCAACCCAGTCAACTCCTCCGATATCACAGAGCAGATGTGATCTGATTACCTGATAAGCTTAGTACAGTTCTCATCGTTAAACAAGTCGAAAAACAGACTTCCCTTGCATGTACGCTTTTCGCTGCGTTTTTCAGAGACACGTGAGATGCACGTGTCTCCTTCTGACAAT
Organism: Opisthorchis viverrini; assembly: GCF_000715545.1. NCBI lineage: Eukaryota > Metazoa > Platyhelminthes > Trematoda > Opisthorchiida > Opisthorchiidae > Opisthorchis > Opisthorchis viverrini. The sequence continues at coordinate 9,932 of NW_008751815.1, forward strand.
ACGTCTTCTGATGTTGACTCTTGCTGGAAGTTACTATGCATAAACGTGCAAAATGCTGGGCTCTTCGCTTGTGGAATAGTGCAACCAACTAAATGTAACCATTGGATCTCGAGCAACACTAAAATTGATTGAAGGTAGGATGTTCACCCCTTCCGGTTGAGAATACGGTACGGCTCGACGAATCGTAAAGCTCCGGATCGTTCGGCTGTAGCACCCTTCCGGTGCCTAGCTGCCATGCCACACGAAGGAGCCACGAGGGCTGGGATACTGCCGGGTCGCCCACGCTTAGACAAGGGAAGTCGAGTGGCAGAGTCGCAGGGTTCGAACCACGGACCTTCCGGTCAGTAAATTCGCGCTCTAACCACTCGGTCCATCGCATCGGGATGGCTCAGTGGTTAAAGCTCCAGATGAAAAAAAGTGGGATCAAGAAGCGTCGTTGGGTTGAACACTTTTAACAACAATTCAACTGGCCACCTGCAGTTGTTTCGCCCGATTCCAGAACCACTTGGACAGTGTGCTTGAAACCTCTGAGGGCTTCGGAAATGAGTGAATGCCTTTTGGTGTCACCGAGCCTCTGGTTCGGACGAACTTCCATTGCTGCGTTCAAAGATGGAGATGAAGTTCTTAGTCGGTGATCGTCTCACTTGTTTGCCTCTATTTGGGCAAAAAAGACCCTCCGAACTAGCTGGAGTGAGTTCATAATGGTGTCCATTTTTACAAAAAAAGAGCTCGCAGTAAGTGGCAATCACAGAGGAATCAGCTTGACCCGTGTTGTGACCAGACTCTTGACACAATTTATTTGACTTCCTATTACGAGAGCGCGTGAAGCGCAGTAAACGGCATGCTGACCTGGAAGGGATTGTGCGGACCACAGCCTCACGTGACGCCGAGTGTTAGAGCAAAGGCCTGTGTACAGGAGTCGAAAAGTGTTGATGTTCCTTGACTTACGTTCGACTCCGCCAATCTGTTTGTTCTTTCCAACAACCTTTTACATGAAAACCGCACGCTGTTTTTTATTCGTATACTTTTGGGTGCATGAAAGTGCATGGGGAGCTGCTCAGAGCTTTCCTACAAGCGGTGGCGCCCGAAAAGGACGTCACTCTTGTTTCGATCGAGAAAGGCTGACAAGGTCGCCCAGTCGTGCTATGCGATGTACGGTCTTTGAACGTCCCCCCACTAATGCAAGCATTGTGTCGCTGAAAATTTTGGGGCACTACGCATTTCTTAGAAGTTGTACCAGCTCCGATTCTGGTGCTGAGTACGGGGTGAAAGCAAGAATCTGTGGCAGCAGTTTGCTTCTTGTTTTTTGCAGATCAATAAAGAAAGGCCAAAGTCACCCGAGTTTACTTAATTTATGTGGAGCACACTTGAAAGCAAAGACAATTCGGTAAAGAAAAGTATAGTCTAGTCCTTCTTCCTCCAGTCGTACAGCGTCAATTCAAGACTGTCTTCTTACTGTTCTACACAAAGTGTAGAACACGAAGTTCCTCGGATATCTTGGGTGGAAATGTGAACAGATGTAGGGCCAGCAAAAAACCAAGAACCAAAGACACATCCCTTCACCGGATGGGTGTGATGCTGAGAACTCCGAACCGCCTGAAATCAGCGTTTTTTCTTCTACCTTTTTCAACACATCATTTTCATCGTCATCGATAGCATAACATCACTGTTCAAGACTAGTGCATCGATGCCTTACAACCATAATTTACTCGAAAGCCCTACTGGATGGGGAACGGGCTTACTCTTAGCCTATCACAATCATTCTGAGGCGCCTACACCTCCAGACACTTATTCATACACTGAGGAAAGCAGCGCCATTGATATCCATATATCTTGCATACACAGTGAGGATTATTCGGACTCTATCCATCCGTCCAAACTTTTTGTAAGTTCCCCTCTGCCCGGTCAAAGATAGGCCACTTTTCTGCAGTCACCACTCTAAACTGGGCACAGAAAACAGTACTCAATTCGGTAAACCGTTTTTCAACTGATATTAATCGTCTTCTCTTGTCTGGCCGTCATTATTTGCCCCCCCTACACACACACACACACACACACACGCATCTGCGCATATTACGGGACGCACGCTTATCGACACACTCATTCTAAATTTAAAAAAATCAAAAATTTAAACTTTCCTTCTTTTAGTTTTTAAATTCTTGAATTAAAATTCAACAGGCAACATAGGAGTAACCTTCCTGACAGACGGACTGAAAAAAGTTATCCTGTTATACTACTTTTCTAAAAAATTCCACAAACTTTCGGATATTGGTTGAAAACCATCCAGTTCCACGCCAACGGGATCAAACATTTTGATGAAAATTTGGGACTATGAGTTACCACAAACTCAACTCTGATGAAACTCAAGGAGACTTACGTTTCTTTTGAACTTCTGCTGGGCGTTTTGCCTTTTGCACTTTCACACGGGTTTTCTTCCGGACTGGTTGTCTGTTCGATGGTTCACAAGGGATTTGCCTACAATTATGTCAGCGATAGGAGCTGCGTTATGATAAACCTATTACAAAAAATAGTTGCTGGAGCTGGCGTGTCCCCGAGCCGTTACAGAAACTCAGGGCTGAAGTGGCCGCTTTGATGTGTCAGTGTGTTTGTGCGTGTGCGTGTGCGCGTGCGTGTGTCCGTTCGTCACTTCAGCACCATCGGGTGACTAGTGACTGATTGGATGCCTGTCTATCCTTCAATTCAACAGGATCCAATGGGACGTAAGGATGACGAAACTCGGGGACTGTGTCTACCTGATGAGCCCCGAGAAGGGCGAAACCGGTCGTGGGCTGTCGAAGGGTTTCCAGCAGCCTTGTGAGTAGTTTGCTTTATGAAGACATCAGAGAACTATTTGTGGGATGACTGGACATGTGACCCAGTTTTTTGCCTACCCGTTACAAGGCGGACCTGTTTGATCGTGTCCTTCCCTACGTGTTTTCTGATTTACTTTGCACTTACAATAGTAGCTTACTCCACGCTGACGCTTGAGGGTCATGTATACAAAGCAGCTGCAAGAACGACCGTACTTCATAATTGTACTTGCTAATCGGTGACAAGTTCAAATCCTTGGGGCAACAGATTAAGCCAACTGGTTTAATATAGTCGGGGCATGAATAACGTACACCTGAATCTCGTCTATAGAAAAAAGCCTGTTCCTAACGCTTGCTGGCGAAAGGTTTGAGGGGACAGTTCATGACTTGACAAAATGACAAGCGACTACTGTCAAATCGAGTGTTGCGGGATCTTCGCTGGCTGGAGTCCGCGTGATTCTTCAGGAAGTGATGGAACCAATTCTTTCAAATGCATGCCGTGCCCTCTTAGCCGGATCACCTAGATAAGAGTTTCCCGTCCTCATACATCAAGCTTACATGAGCTTCACAAAAGACCTCATGAAGGTATCTTGATTTGACACGATACTCATTTGTGCTGTTCCAATGTGTGGACAGTTTACTCTTGTTAGCTTCTCTCAAGCACATGAAATCTCTGCTCGTGAAGTCTCTATCCTTCCCTTTATTTCAGCTCTTTACTAAACTTTTTTCGCTCACGATTTTATGGTATTTAGGCACGAGTATGCACTACTGATGTCGATGATGAGAATCACTCTGCGAGGAAATTGTACGAGCACACATTATCTTCGCCAACTCAATTTTGGCTCAATTCCTGACTACCTGTTGCCAAAGATCACCTACAATAGAATCGAATTCGACATTTGCAACAGCGTAAATTTGATTGTCTGGCCTAAAAACACCAAAAACATCTTTTTAAAACGTAGAAACACTACAGAACCACACATTGGTGTCGTCTCTTTTCCGACAGTTTTGATGGCTTTTTTCCTGATACGTGTACGTCAAAATTTCCTGTTCTTTATGGCAGCCAAAGGGGTTTTGCTGAGAAGATAGTGGACCAGTTTGAAATCTTCAGAGGGCTGAACAGAAGCGATATGAGGGGCATGGAATACCGTGTTGTATATTTAGCCTTCTCAACTTCATGGGAATGCCTGAATGCACACATTACTGATACAGACTCGTCTGCTTCGTGAAATGTGACCGATCATTGAAACTGCCATTCGAAATGAAGGTTATCCACCGATCGAAAAACGTGTATACTGTTGATAGTGGTGGGGAATTTTGAATGGAGGTTTTATTCCCGTAGGAGAAGCTACGCTATGTTGAAAATCCAGGGAGCACTTTACAGATATTTTATCCTTATTGGTACTCATCGGCGGTACACCTCTAACAAAACTCTAGGAAGCGTCGAACTTGCAGCCCCCAGGCTGATAGTCTGAACACTTGATCGTTTGGCCACGAGCGGCTGTTCACCAGCGTGACTGACTGCCACTTGGGCAGGCTATAACATCACTCATCCTTCAATCACAGAAACCATATCACGTGATCACGCATCGATTGACTGGCTTCATAGATGGTCGCATGGCAATGAAACACCGGTTTTCTCATGGGGTCTTGCTGCCAGTGATGACGATGATGGTCTAAATACGGAAGAAGTGATGCGCATGCTTATCTCGTGTAACAGTAAGAGTTTGCAAAAAAAAGCCCCAGAAAAATGACAGGAACTCTGAATGTTTAGTTAAGCAATTTGCGAAAGTCTGTCGGTGAATTTCGGTTAGTTGGGGCAGTGGCCGGTGGCATATCAACTATTGTGTGTATAGCACATGTAAAAAAAACCTTTCATCTGTCAAACTCATTGAGCTCTGAGGCTGACAGGTCCGTTGCAGGCACTTAAGTGGAAACCTGCGCTCTCCGATTTCCCACCAGTCGCGATTAAGCGGTCCAATGATATGAAGGGATGAACTCATTCCTGTTCTGTGAGAGTTCAGCAGCAACGAATATAGTTCAACATGCTGGGACGCGCACCCGGGAGGTTCGACACAAGATGTGCGCGTTGACATTATGGCATTTGTGCATTTGTGTGCATAAGAAAGATGTGCGCGTTGACATTATGGCATTTGTGCATGCTATACCAGCCTGAATTGTTGTATGTGAACTGACGAACATATTTGAGGCTAGAAGAGATGTGTGTTAGGCTGGACAGTAGCGGTCAACAGTCCATTAACCGTTCTAGACGCGGTTGGCAGCGAAATATAAATACCATTACCAGCAAACATAGCTACGCTGGTCATTACCGTCATCCTGGATGGGGACCCCGAGACGGGCCATATCAATCGTTAGAGACATTGTCAGACATGGCCCAGTCGTGCCCTCAATGGCGCTCATGCATCCAAGATATTGCCTTCAATACATAGCTCTCTTCCCAATCCCCTCACTTAACAGTCCATTTGCAGTGCTGTATTTATGCACTAATTTATGAGCTCCCCCTCCAATGCGCAGCTACCTACACCACCTCCCCGAATCATCGGTGAATGAAACTGTGGCAACTACAACCACTGTACGACAAGTACGCGGTTATTTCAGATGACAATGGTGATGATGCTGAGGCACGGCAGTCTATTAATTTATCTATCAGGACTTCCCACAAGGTAGAGCCACAGACGCCACCAAACCATAATTTCTGATTATTTGTAAACAGCTGTGAAATTTCTGGAAAATGATTCCACAACATTGCCTCTTGACTAAATTATCGTCCCCGGTTCTGTCGATGGTAATGATGAACTCGGCAGAAACTCTTTATGATGTTTCGTTAAAAACGCAGTCCTTACTTGTCAACTGTTTCTTCATTGGTCGGCTCAGCATCGCCGGATCGGGAAGAATTTTGGTCTACTTTCTCCGACCATTCCACCTCACCACGCTTTGAGATTGCTCCTTGAGCCCACGAGTCAATTTTGCAGGCTTGGGCAACTAAACAAATTGCACATCTGTCATTTTTTCGTTCAAGTTCACTCACCTTGATCTTGCTGCCAGGACGCACTTTGGAAAATATCCAACTGTTCAACTGAAGCATTTGTGAAAAACTCCAGCTACACTCAGAGAGTCAGTAAACGGTTACATGAAAACTAACAACCTCTAACAGTTGTAAAAGTGCTTGTTCGGCTTGGTAAACAGTGTAAGGAATGACTTGATTTCGGATATAAACTTTGAAAATCTCATCTAAAGTACAATCCAATAATTCCGAGCAAATCTGGCTGGCCAAATTTTCCGATTCCTCAGCGTCGAGGAAATTGATCCTACGATGAGGTTGCTTCTAACCTCAGAACAGTTAAAATTACCAATTGGCTTGCGTGATTTTCTCGGGGAATATGGTTAGCGGTAGAGGTTTTGCTTTTTCCGTTCGCGTTCGACTTTTTGACATTTTCCGTTCAGTATATGACACAGAGATGTGGAATCATGATGCATGCCATGGTTTCCTAAAACGTAAAAATGAATACATGATAACGCAACTCCAAGTTGTCGGAGTTCGAGCAAATATTTGGGATAAACGGGGTTGCGAAACGATGGAAGGGTGTTGGTTGAAAAAAAACGACTAATTTTCCCAGTGTATTGTTACTTATTCATTTGAAAGTACTTGAGATGAGATTAGTGAACCCACCATACTGAGAAGCAGAAAAAGTGGCTATTCGCTTGACAGTGCGGGGTACTGGCTGAAGACAAATGAATCAGTTGCCTGAGAACATCATAAACGAGAGATTCAGCTGGGTTCCAGGTGATCCTCTCGAAAGAACCAAACTAGTTTGCAAATGAGTGTATATTAGTCAATTTCGTGCAGTTTGGTTTCAAGTAGAATATAAGGTTGATGGAAACGTTGATGATGGAAAGGTTGATGATGCGCCTACCTGATGAGCCCAAAGTGGAAGGGCGAAACCGGTCGTGGGCTGTCGATGGATTCTCAGCAACCTTGTGAGTAGTACATTACAAAGATGTACAAATGAGTCATGCCTAGAATCTTCCCGAGGTGTTGTCCGATCAAGCAGAATCTTACTTCAGTCAAAAGTGGCCAAGATCTTACAGTCAGAAACTCAAGTCCACACGTACATGTTGACCCAAAATCAATCGAAGGAAAATTCAGCTATATCAGACTGACCCGTAGCTGGGTATGTCGGTACCCAAAAGTCCGCAGGTGCGTGAAATTTTGGAAATCTCCCGTTCATTGAATTAAAGGTTGAAATTTTCTAACAATAGACAATATTTTTATCGTCCAACGGTTGTATTCCACCCTCCCTATTGGTGGTAAGGAAAAAGTAACAAAAAATAGTCTATAGGACTTGCTGTTACGAGAAGTCGAGTTGATTACCATAGAAATGATGTTTATAAGGAAAAAATTGATGGTTACTCTGAGTGATCGGCAGTTTTTTTTCAAAATCTGGCAAACTAACAAGAAATCTTTAATCAAGCATTGAAATGATTCAAATCCATGCGTCCCTCAGTAGCAGCTGTCCCCTGATGGGCTCTGACAGTGTTTTAGCCATGAGTTTTGGACCAGGAACACATTTTTCCAACTAAGGCCTGATGTACGCTTTCAGTAGCTGTGTAAACATAAATCTGTCAAAAATTCAAATTGCTCCTTCTAGGGCAATCCATTTGGTGATATGTGTTACAAGACCTTGAAAGAGGTAATACTTTCCTCTAATATAACTCCGGAATACTATCGCTGGGTAGAATTGTAAACGTGTTCATTCTCAGATCACCAACAGTTCACACTTTTAAATGAACCTTTGTTTTTTGCACTACTCATAAGGTTGCTGAAAATTCGTCGAAAGCCCACGACCGGTTTCGCCCTTCTTGAGGCTCATAAGGTAGGCGCAGTTGAGTCTCTCGTAAAAACCAAATTGACTTGCAAATGAGTGTATTTTTCGGAAACAGTCTAATTTTGGTTCAAGTAGAACATAAGGGGACTGTGCCTACCTGATGAGCCCCAAGAAGGGCGAAACCGATCGTGGGCTGTCGAAGAGTTTTCAGTAATCTTGTGAGTAGATTCCTCCATGAAAAAGGTTTCCCAAGTCATTCTCAAATGAAGTGCGGATGAAAATAGAATTTTAATTGTTCAAGGCGTTTCCCCACAGCCTGCCTATGTGAGGCACCACTGTTCTCATCTGGTGTTTCTGTTGAACTGGCTTGGTCATGTGCTGCGTATGCCAGTTGGTCAACTTCCTCAAAGGGCTCTTTTCGCACAGCCACGTGAAGGGTGGAAGAGACGGTCAAACAATGACTTGGCAGCGAAGTATGAAAGTCAGTACCAGCAACCTCAGCTGCTTTGGTCATTGCCGTCTTCCTGGATGGGGATCCCAAGACCGGCGATATCAATATCAGACATGGACCAGTCGCGCCCTCAATGGCGCTTATGTGTCTAAGCTACTGCCCAATTTATCCACTTAACGGTCCACTGACAGTGCTGTATTTACGCACGAATTTATCGGCTCCCGCCTGCAACGCGCAGCTACATACCCCACCTACACAAATCATCGATGAAAGGATCTGTGGCAGCTACAACAAGTGTATGGCAAGTACGCGGTTATTACAGCTAACAATGATGATCATGATGATGATTTCAACAAGCAGGTTCACACAGTTTCCGCAGACCTAAGACACATACCTATTGTTCAAAGTGGTAAATCTATCCCCAGGTTGGCTTTTAAATTAAGAAAAGAGGTTTTTTCTCCAAAAACAAAACCCAAAAAGCAAACTTGATGAAGCGTACCAAACTCGAGATTTTGGTATTGTGCTTTTCCCAGTTGGTCTGTATTTTAACAAGTGGAAGTAATGCAGGCTGTGTTATTCAATCAGGGAATATTGGAAATCATACTTAGACAGTCATCACCCAAAAACAAAAATGCCAAACAGATTCAAGGTGTTAGAAGGCTGGGGAGAATCTTCGTGCTGTGTCGGCGTTGGATTTAAGGTCACAGCTGACAAGAACCTCATGATTTTTATAAGGCTCGATTTGGGATAAAAGGTTTCAAGTTGTATATTAGAATACAAATCAGACGACCGCATCTTCGAGTGTTGAATATCTCGGAGAATTTACGCACAATGTCAATACGCTTCTGCATTTGACTGTGCGTGGGAGCAACCTTCTCCGGGTGGAATATTGACCCTTATTTTTAGACCTGTAACGTGCGCTTATTAGTCTGATAATATAGAAGATAGAGAAAGGCTCTGAAACGGTCGGGCAGGAGGTAATATAACCATCTCATAAGTTCTTTACGCACTCCTTGAGGCAAGATTCATACAGACGCGATGTAAAAACGATATCTAGTGGGACACAAAGTTAACCGGGCTGTTTAATAACTGAGTTTGCAGCCTCTGGACGACTACACAATATCCTTCTGAAAAAACTGTTTAGTAGTGGTACGAACAACCTTTAGCCTATTATTCCAAACAGCATTAGAGTTGTCCAAGACAAACATATTCTTACTGCTCCACGTCTACTAAAAAATCTAAGGTGCAGGAGCTCCTGATCAATCTAGCTTGGAAACGGTCGCCAAAGTTTGATCCTAATTTTTCCTTTAAAGGGTTATCAGGCTAGCTGACGCACACCCCTCGCGGCCCATCTAAATTATTTTGTTACGCATCGGTGTCAACACTGATGTTGCTGTTTGTCCGTCTTGCTCCACACAACAAATCTGTTACATTAGCAAAATGTGAATTTTTCCATGACAGCTTTATCATTTAGCGTTTTCTATGACATCATCCACCCATGATGGTGACTATTAACAGATTTTGTAGGTGGTCATTGTTTGCAGTTTATTTCGCTTATCAACCGGCCTTCCGAAAATTATTCAGTATCAACTATCATTTTCTAGTAGCAGTCAGCAAAGCCAAAGGTGCTTCCTGGATACTTGTACGTGCCATTTTGGATATGATTTGTTGTCAAACGTTCAGGCTTAATCCCGGTTCCACTTTAAGCACTATCCTGCACACGACTCAAATTCATGATGAATACGCTTTGATTACTCTGAAGTCCTTTTTCGTTTTTTCTGACCCTGATGGGTTATTCTACGTCTGAAGATTTGTCTTCAGGAGATTACAAGTTGTCTTATCGTTGATATTTATCGTGCCCTAATTTTTCAGCCTGGATCAACCCCTGGAACATTACGAAGCAATAAATTCACTCTACGATATCTTCGATGGTTGTCTTTGTTGTCTTGGCCCTGTTGCCTGCTGTTGCGTGATATCTTGCCTTAATCTTGGCTTCATGTAGCCTGATCCTATGTGCTCTTGAGATAACTGTGATTCATTCATGTCTAGCCACTTTGTTGAATTACCTGCTGTTTTCAAAGGCAAATTGTCGTTTCGAGTTTGTTCCAACTTCCATCTCCTTGGACCTGTCCGTTCAAACTGGGTTCGTAACATGTTTGAATTCCCAGCGTACAACTCGCTTGTGTTTTTCTGTTGCACATGTTTTCTAATGCTCCTGGCTAACTTAAACTTTCACGAGTTCCAGGTGTAGTATCTGAGCATGTTTACAACTTTGCTGGCATTGCATAGCTCCGACAGTATGTCTGCACAACGCTTAATTTTGTGTACACTGTCCGCAATCCAGAGTATGAGACAGAGGAACAAAGCGCAAAGGAAACTGATACAAAGTCGTAAGTGCTTTCTTCCACTTCCAGTTACAGGTGTGTTTAGGGCTTTCTGCAAGCTGTCCTCAAAAATGTCAAGCTATAGGATAATTTGAAGCAAAGGCAGTCTCTTCTGTGCTTTATAAACAATCACCATTTGTCAGATTCCTTGCAGTCGGGCAATAGGATATTTCAGCAGGCATTATTCTTGCGTGACCATTGCCGGTGGTGTGTTCAACAAATTAGCTTGTACTCGTGAGGCAGGCCTTCTAGACTTATCGCTTTTAGCTTGAAAATGTGACAATTGTATAATACAATCCTACTAACACCAAACAACGCATTATTTGTGCGCTGTTCCTGCCCTAATGACCGGATCAAAGGCGGTGTGGAATCCATGAAGGTTTCTGGTCTTGCATTGATCGCCACTGCTAGTACAACTCGGCTGCCACAAATTCTGATAAAATGAGGCTGTACATTTTCTATTGCCGCTTCTTCGCCTAGTGTGCGATAAAAACTCAAGAGAGGATGAAATCCATGGTTACATGGACTTTTTTGACCAACAGTTTAACAAATGTGGGGAAAGACCCATCTTTTGACTTTAAGTGTCGGGCCGAAAGCAACTTCTCGTGTCATTTGCTACTGGGCTACGCTCACATTACTTTAAGGGGAGCTGCGACCATCTGGTATAAGGTTTTCTGTAAATTAATCAGAAGCGTAAACTAACGGCTTTAGGTTAATAACCACATGCAATGGCATACCTCTGTCTTCTGCAAAATTGACCTACTACACAATAGAATCTGTAGTTATTGGAAATACCGCTGATTGGATGCCATTTTTGAAGATACTGGTGTAAATAATAAAGAGTAGCAATAACAGAAATGACTCTTGAGTGTATTTTTGTACCTTTCCGTCATACAGACAGCGCGTTGTTTACTAGCACTCTTCATTTTTTCGGGAACAAAGTGTTAATTCCACACTTAAAGGCTGCCAAAACCCATGTGTTTATATGGTACACATTAATAACTTGTCAGATTTATGCAGTCAGAAAAACGTAATACAGCCGATTCTGCACGACGTAACTCGGTATCGGTCTTATCTTTTTCCAGTGAACGACGATCCAATTAGTGGTTTGGTCCTCAGATTTTAGAGCGGTGGCTGGTGACCTTTCGGTCAGCTAAAGAAGTCGATGACGCTCTGTGCCCTAGTGGCTGTGGTTGGATCACAAATCACTTAATAATTTTCTCTTTTCTTCAGCAAGCATGGTGTATTTGCCGATGAATCCCTTGACGAGGGAGCTTCCATGCCCCATCTTTCGTTACGTTGACTGAATTATTGATCTTGATCTTGCCCTTTGGGTCTGAGAGATTTGAAACTAGAGATCGTTATTTCCCTGAGACTCGGCTGGAAGCCGGTGGCTGTCTGGTTTAATCAAGCCAACTAGTGAAAATATAAAACAACTGCCCGTACAAGACTTTATTTGGTGATCTGATGAGGGGAGGGGTATTTTGGCAACGTGGGGCATTACAAATCTTTCCAGAAGAAGATACATTGCGTAACTTCAACGTTGGTAAGAATTAGTGCGTGTGTTGAATTGTTGCACGCTGCGAGTCATCTGGGAGGGTCGGGTAACGTAGCCACTCGGATTAGATTGTTTTTCCCTCTGAACAACAGAAGTGAGATCAGCTGTTCTTGCACAAGTTCAGAGTTAGATGCTCACGCAAACAACCCCTAAATCCGGAATTCGGGCTGATCCCATTACCACAACATCGCAAAGAGTCTCTTGCTGCGCAATAAATACCCGGTTTTCGACTGTATAGTTATATATAGCCCCTGGATGTCTAGAGAACTCACAGGGCTTGCATACAGGAATCGTGTAAGTCACGGATATTGAACACTAAAAACGTTACATCTAAAACAAACGCTTAAAAACAATCGCATGGCACATAAACCAAGTCACAAAAATGAAAGATCGAAAGGTTGTGGTTATATATGTTAACAACATGTATACTTGGCAGGTTTTAACACTACCACTTTAGTGGAAATTTCAACTGGTATGGAAAATTTGGCATGATTTATGAGGTAGAAGCTTCTTTCGATGGTTATTACTTTTATATCACTTGCTTATAACGCTTTTCATGTATCTAAGGCAGCGGATACAACATCTTTTACTATTGAGAATTGCGCGCACACTGATAATTTGAAATTTAGAGGCTCCTTATTCGCGGTGTAAGATAGCCGATCAATTTTTACGAAATGATCCTTCTTTCCGATTGAGCTTAGGGTGCCTTCAAGCTTCAGCCTGTCGCTGTTCTCCTGCTTTGCTCCTCATGTCGGCATTCATACCAAGCAGAGTTGCAATTAAAATTATTCCACCTCGGTCGCGATGGAATGCAGCCGAGCTAAACAAAGTCACGGATTCACGGATTGATACACAGGATCGAGGCTATTGCTCAAGTTTCCCGGATCATTTTGTTCTTGTCGATCAGTGGCTGTCGTTCACCTGAAAGGCACAAGTGAAAAAGGGTGTAGTACCGCTCTTTATGTTCTCAGCGCGGGGCAGTATGCTCGCCAGCGCGACGATTCGCATAAATAAATGTCTAATAGTGCTTTAAACTGGGTTCTAGAAGGAGCGTGAACAACCGTCGGAGGAAGGTCATTCCACGCAGCTACTACCCGAAATGAGAAAAGTTTTGTCTAATGAATGTGTGTGCTCTGAGCTTGAAAATTTTCTTACTATATCTCAACCGGGTGTTTGCCGGGTTAACGGTAGTAAATCTGTTTGCCAAGCTTTGTTCAAACAGGGCATAAGTAAGAATAAGTTCCCCTCGGAGGCGACGGTACTCCAGAGGAAAGAAAATCCCATAAGGCTCGAGTTTGTGGAGCATCGGGACGTGTGGGACCCTATCAAATGCTTTTGAGAAATCGAAAAATATGGCATCCGATACGGGTCCTTCGTCCTTGGCTTGGGTTAAGGTGTCCATAAACACGAGCATGTTTGGCACACAAGATAGGTGTGGGAGAAATCGGTGTTGAGCTGGAGATATCAGGTTGCTGGAAGTAAGGTGGTCTAGGATAGCTCACTTCAGAATGCGTTCCATCAACTTGCACGGCACGCTAGTGAGGCTTGTAGGCCTTTAGCTGCCAGGCGATAGTCGGTCACCAGTTTTGTAGATTGGCGTGAGAATCGCTTCCTTCCAAGCAGAAGGAAGGCGGCCTTCGTCAAGCGACTGATGAATCACCAGGTGTAGTTGAATCGCCAGTGTGGAGGACGTTTCTTTCAGGATCCTTGGATGGACCTCGTCGGGCCCCAACGCGCAGAATGGGTTGATCTTGTGCAAGAGTTGACGAATGTCCTCCACCGTGAAGACCAAGTCGGTTAGAGGCTGTTCGTAGTTTCTCCTTGACAAGAGTGGATGTGACGAGGACGCTGGGGCTGAGTATAGACACGCATAGTGTTCTCTGTAAGCCTCAGATACCACTGTTGGGTCATTCGTCGGTTCTCCGTTTCTGTCCCTCAAGGAGAACGCAGATGGCTTGTTTCTGCGGCGATGTCTCATGTACTTGAACAAAACGTTTTTGTTTTTTCGAGCGAGGTCCAGGATTGTGGCTTGTTTCCGTATGTTCCATTTGCGGATTTCTGATTTACGGCGGTTCCGCATCTTACCAAATCCAGCTCATCTTCTGTATCCCTTGTAGTCAACTTTTTGAAAAAGAGTTGGGATCTTTTTTCCGGAAGTCGCTGAATCCTTTTTGGCATCCTGCGGTTCATCCGAGTGCGTGCCGGTTTTTTTGGACAAACGTTGCTTCAGCCTCGTGAATATTTTGGACAATGGTCCTATATAATTCTTCCATTGGAGCTGGTCTCAGTGTGGCTCGTTCAAGAAAGATGCGCATTCCTGAGAAGTCTAAACGGCGGAAGTCTCGAAACCACGTTTGAGGTTCGGGATTTCTGGTCCAATAACAAGTGAAATCAAAGGCCAGCACACACTGGTAGCTATGTTCCAGTGGGGCGTTAATTTTTACCTGATCAACGAAGTGTCTTTCGTTTGTGATGACCAAATCCAGCAGGGATAGTTGTTGGCCTGCGCGGTCCAAGCTCTGTGTTGAACGACTTCAATCAGCGCCACTGCAAATAGTCCGCTCGATTCGACGCGCAGGAGCTCAATCCAGGAGGCCTTTGGGGCGTTGAATTCACCTACCAGCAGGAGATGAGTGAAGTGGTAGTTGGAGGAGAGTTGCTCAAGGGTTTGTATGAGGAACTGGTCGTCTTATAATGATACTAATAATTTTTATTTCTCAACTTGTGGGTGGCATACCTCCGGGCATGATCATGCATGTACAGTCAGAATGGGCATGTGACTGGGGGATTTGCTGCTAGTGGGGATTCCGCGAAATGGGGACAAGGTTATGAACAGTGAGGAGTATTCGATGAAATAATGATAACAGGTCTCTTTCGCAACTTGGAGGGAACAATGGGCACGAGGTCCGACTAATTCAAAGACTCAGTCGGTTGACATGAACTAAAACTGGAAAACCACCGCTGGCCACGAGTGACCTTGGGCGGTTGGATAAATGGCCGGAGTCACAACGAGATGAAGTGGAGGTGGAGATGGGATAATTCGAATTGGGAGAACATGGTAAGTTTAGTCTCAAAAATATGGAGCAATCTGAGAACAAGCAGACTCACTGGTTGCACTGTTGTAGGAAAGTTAAGTGCTGGGGTTAGGTTGGATGAGGACACAAAGGTGGTTGGATTCGAACGAGAAGTCAAACAGGTTGGA
>NW_008751815.1:25394-40707 GCF_000715545.1 Opisthorchis viverrini
CAGCTAACCAGGTCGTCCAAAACGGGTACTTCCGAAGTTCAAAGCTTGGGAAGATGGTGGGATGGGAGGAGATTCGCAACACATGGTGAATTTGTGGGGAAATAAAATGGGATGATATGCATTAATAAACACAGGGGAAAAACTTGACGCCTGCTGCAATTAGGGTGATGGCAAGTGATTATATGGAGTAGGAAATAAATAAATTTCTACTTAGGAGGCTAGCGACCAAGGGTTGAGTTTGCTAACATACGACATTACATTGCAAGGGGTCTATTAACACCCGATAAAAGCGCGTAGAGGTGTGATATTGGAATCAGATGCATGAAAACTGGCGAAGGTGGACATCTAAAATAGCTCACTGACCTGGTGTTTATTACATGAGTTGGGTTATGCCAGGAGAGAATGTGTGTGCAAGAGAAATAGTCACTAGTCTCCGAAGCACTGCTATCAGCTCGTCACTAGTCCCCGAAGCACTGCTATCAGCTCTAATCTGTGGATGGTGCATAGCAAGTATCTACCACTAGTCAGTGTCTATCATTGGGAGCGGTGAGTAGATGTGTTCTCTGTTTGGATGACGAAATGGGCTTTGATGCGGTGTAGCATCTGTTGTGACGAAGGCAGATACAGCTATGCTCGCCGATGTAGGCCATGGGCACCTGCAGAGTATCTTTGGTCTATCCCAAGTGAACTTTTTTTATTGTTTTTTTTCACAGATGAGAGGCCAGGTTATTCATCTGTGGTTTATGCCATTGCAAGATGTATAACTCAACCGAGGCGAGCCCCACATTAGCAAGAAACAGAAGTCAACAGTACTTTTTTGATTTCCTGAATTTAAAGGCCAGACCCAGGATCACCGGCGATGGGTGATGCACCAGTGCTACTGAATGTTTGGTGGGTATACGAACGCACCATGGTGCAACAAAACAGGGTGACCCTCCCTGCAGGGTGTACACGTCCACCACACGAGGTTTTCTTCCCCCGTGCATGCTACCAGATCTGCTAGGTGGAAAACCATCCAAGCAGTCATAAGTGCGGTTTGTGCATTAATAAATACTCCAGGTACCATTTTTTGGTCGGGGGGAAGTAAGGCCAGTAAAGACAGCTCAGTCAATTCGAACAGGCAAACAGCATACAGACGCTGATAGAGGCAAGTCGCGGAGGACAAGTGAAATGGCTGTTGTCAATGAGACGATGGGACTGGAATTTTGATACTCGTGGCGATTGCACCATGGCTAAACGGCCTCGGAGCGTTGGTGTGGGCTGCCATGTCGAGCAGAAGCGTTCCGCGATGTTGTGTGTGGGAGTGCTTCGTGGGGCTAATCGTCAAATGGATATATATATGAGTGCAGAATGCGCCCTGATAATGAGATGGAGAAAAAATCAACTTTGGTTTGGTCTTTGTCAGTTAGAGTCAGGCTGTGACCACCAGTTACTAGACAGAGCTGATAGAGTAATCCGGAGTGGGGACTGGACTAGGACGAGGCATAAGTTCACTGGGGACATAGAAAACAACCAGACCATTAACACTGTCTAATTAAAGTTAATATGTGATTAAGTCACTCAGTGATTTGAGGAAGAAAAGAGCTAATTTTGGTTTGGTTTCTGCAAGTAGAGTTTTGTTGAAAACAATAGACGCTAAACAACTAATACAGTAATCCGGTGTAAGGACTAGACTTGCACGAGGTGTAAGCTGGCACGGGGAAAAACGAAAAAAATGAATACAACCAGGCCAGAAACGCTGCATGTTTTGATCAACTTGGCATTTAATTTCTTTATTAGCTTAAAGCGGGTCAAGAGGATAGGAAGAGGTGATAGCAGAATCCTTTACTTGACCACTAACTGTAACGTCGCTAAACTCAAATGCGCACTGGACCTGATTGGTAGAGGAGGTCAGAGGAAGTTCGAGTATTAAGTAGGGCGGCAGCAGTTATACAGGTAAGGAATTTGTCTACAGACTGAGAAAAAGTAAGGTGATGCGTGGTGCTTCGCAGTTGTTCAGGAAGGCTGTTCCAGATGCGAGCGTAATAAACTAGAAAGAAGTGGCGTGGGTTTGTACGAGCTGGGGGACACACTAAGAGGTTGCAGGAGTTATGGAGTCCATAGCGTGGTTGTGAGTCCATACTTGGTCTAGCCTCTGCTATAAAAGCGTTCTTATGCGGCAGACGGTGTGAGAGAGCTAGATTCAATTTTAACAGTCTTAGACACAGTGGTTGGATGCCTAGGACTTGACAGCGGGAGGGGTAAGACAGCAGGTTTGACCGAAGAAAGAGCATTTTCGTAAATAAGCGTTGGACACTTTCACTCGCGAGTCTGGAACTTTATGTGTAAAGGGAGGAGAATGCGGGACAGAATTCGACGATTGGTCGTACGTATAGCTTAAAGATTGCTACCATCGTGTTTGGAAGGTGGCAGGAGCGCAGTATTAAAGAGCTGAGCCTGCGTGCTCTTGCAACCTGGAACTGTACCTGGTGAGAAAAGCTAAAAGTACAGGAGTATCGGAGACCGAGATCTTTGATCCCCATGGAATAGGCGATAGGATTTCCGTTAATTGTGAAAGAGTCAGTTGGGAGAGAGCAGTGGCAGGAATTTATACAGGATCTTGCAGAGGAGAAGCTTAGCCAGATTCGTTTGACCAGCGAGTCAGTGAATCTAAGTCTTGCTTAATCTGGTGAAATGCAGGAGCCTTTTCAGAGGAGGGGAATGTGTACACGATTTTTATATCGTCCGCGAAGAGGAAAGCCTTAAAACGAGATATGGCGGCGAAGATGTCATTGATGTACAGTAAGAAAAGAATGGGGCCTAGCACGCTTCCTTCCATAACTCCGCTAGTGATCGGTAGTGGAGATGATTGTATGTCCCCAATTTGTGTTATTTGCCTCCTGTCTAATAAGTAGTAGGCGGACCACCGAAATAAGTTTCCATTGATGCCTACGGTACTAAGTTTGTGTAGCAGGGAGGCGTGGGGGACCTGGTCGAGGGCTTTTTGGATGTCCAGATAGACTGTTACAATGGAGTATCCAGAGTTGTAGGCTGCTGTATCGGTCTCAAAGAAGTGGAGCTGGCAGCCATTTACGGATCTTTGAGATAGGAATCCGTACTGTCGGTCATCCATGGTGTTTGTAGCTAGGAGAAACCTGCTTCACGGATTCACGGATTGATACACAGGATCGAGGCTTTCGCCCTAGTTTCCCGGGTCGGTTTTGTTCTTGTCGGTCAGTGGCTGTCGTTCACCTGAAAGGCACAGGTGGAAAAAGAGTGTAGCACTGCTCTTTATGTTCTCAGCGCGGGGCAGTATGCTAGCCGAAGGTGCGTCGGATCATCCGTAAAATGGCGAATTCATTTTGGGCCGACTTCTCATGGTTTAGTGAGAAGGACAAGTTTGAAGAGACCCAGATGCCCAAATCTTTTTGGCATCTATCCTCATGATGTTTTCTGGACCCTTTTCACCATGCATAACGGGCCTTTGACCAGACGTTCAAGGGTTCTCAGTAGGAGGGAGGTATGGTGGATTCCCCTGTTCTTGGAAGGAATTTGTCTACTTCCGGTTTTAAAATGCGGGGGGATTATAGATTTCTCCCACTGGGAGGGGACGATTCCATAGTTTATAGTGTGGGTGAAAAGATTTAATACAAGGATTCCGATATCTTGGCCGTGTTGTTTCAGGATACGGGGTGGAAGTCTGTCGGCCCCTGGCACCACAGAGCCCTTAATCTTCAGAAGAAGGGAAGAAACATCAGCTACGGAGATGGTTACGTTACTGATAGTCGGGTGGTTGTCCTGGCCGTTCACACTTTGGAGGTAAACAGCTGTGGGTATGGGTTTGGTGTTAGGAGTAAAGAGTGAGTAGCAGCTGGCGAAGTAAGCGTTTAAATGGTCTGCTATGCTTACAGGATCAGTGATGGGGCCACTGTCTGTGGAACGCAGATAAGTAATTGAATGGCCGTTTAGGCTGCAATGCCTACGGAACAATCGGCTGAGTAATTTGGATTGGAGGGGAGATCTGATGACGGCGTTCTCTTCTCGGCGTTCGAGCGATACCCGCAAGGATTCTCGGTCAGTAGAGAGTTTGTTGATGAGAATAAGCAGCGAGAAATCCTGAGATTCCCGATATTCTCTACTAGCTCGGTGTGTTTTGGCATCCACGGTTCTTAATAACCTGTCGTGGCCGGGTTTATTAGCGTAGAAACGCCTTACAGGAGAAACAAGATGGAGAGCAGTCAGTAGGTTTTGGTAAAAGATGTCGTTGACGCGGTGTGTATGTCTCGACAGGAAGAAGTCATCCAACCCTTGCGAAGCCAACATGGACGAAAAACCTTGTAAAATATCCGGTGAGAGGAGATGAAACATGGATGAACTCAAAGGAGCAGCTTGGCCATTACTGACTACGTTGCAAGAGACAACACAGTGGTCACTTCCTGGGAAGCGTGGGCCAACTGCAGCTGTAGCCAATGGCCATCGTTGGAGAATATTAGGTCCAGAGTATGTAGGCCGTGAGTGGGACTACGTACAACTTGTGACCAGCCCTCCACACCAAGTTGCGTAAGCAGCGCGGTGTAACGGGCGGGGCCAATGGCAGATGACCAGGAGATTTCCGGCGGGTTGAAGTCACCCAACAGAAGTTTAGATGAATGAGGAAGGGCATGCACAGTGAAGATGATACGGGAAATATCAGAAGTCGAAAAATCAAAATTCGAAAAATGTGGCATCCGATAGGAGTCCCTCGCAAGAGCGGTTTGGGAAAAATCCGTGTTGAGCTGGAGAGATCAATTTGTTGGAAGAGAGGTGATCTACGATAGCTCGCTTCAGAATGCGCTACATCACCTTGCACGGCACGCTAGTGAGGCTTGTAGGCCTGTAGCTGCCAGGCGATAGTCGGTCACCAGTTTTGTAGACTGGCGTGAGAATCGCTTCCTTCCAAGCAGAAGGAAGGCTGCCTTCGTCAAGCGACTGACAAAAAGCCAGGTATAACATATTTACCAGTGTGGAGGACGTTTCCTTCAGGATCCTTGAATGGAACTCGTCGGGCTTTAACGCGCAGAATGATTTAACCTTGAGCAAGAGACGATGAATGTCCACCACCGTAGAGGACAAGTCAGTTGGAGGCTATTCGTAGTTAGGACTTGGTTAGAGTGGATGTGACAGGGAAGCTGAGGCTAAATAATTTTCGAAAGCTACGACGTGTCTCTGATGGAATTAAATAGACAGACGAATAGGTTCAGGATACCAGTTTAATTTTTGGGGTGCATCTAGGCAACTCTGGGTCCTAGTGATGCTGGGAATGCAGTTCACCAGAGTTTTCCCGAAAAGGTACTAATTATCGGGACAATGCTCCCAGCTGCAAAACTTTTTTAAGTGGAGTAAAACTTCCTACTCCAAAATGTTGCGCTGTGTTGTGTAAGTGCTCAAACCAAGAACCGTCTACATTTACATCTGTTTGCTTCAGCTCACTGGATTTCATGGTTCAAGGCACCATGTGAAATCGGCCCAAAAGATATTTGCCATTTTACGGATGATGTTAGGACCATTTCGAATTCTTGAGCAACGAGCACCAAGGTTAGCAACCAAACCGGCAAAACTCCGAACGAATGGCTACGCACATGTGCTGTACGATAAAAAAGAAATTAGTTACACGGAGTACAAAATTGCAAACCTCAACGGTTTTTGACAAGCGGTGAGGTACTCCAAACGGCAAGCAAAGCCGATATAGATCAACAGTCAACGCGTGACCGAAACCGCGTCTCAAACTCATGAATTAAAACAATATATAGCTGCCCAAGGATTTGGTACAAAAATAGTATAACCAGAGCGGTAAAAACGATTTGCGCGGTGAGGGAAACCGAGATTCCGCCAGTCCAAAATGCGGTCCATTTGAATTGTTAACCGGGAAGCCAGTCATTCAAGATTGGAGGCAATTTTAAATAAAAATGAAGTTGCTACTGGGATGAATTTCCAAGTACTCTATGGGGCCTATGTCAGAAAGCTCCTGGAATACGTCAACCAAGCTGTTTACTCAGGACGCACGAAAGACGTCACCCCCATTGAGCGTGTCCAGCGAGCCGCTACGGAAATGGTTGCAGGCCTCAAATCCGTGGGCTACAAAACCCGTCTCGCGATGCTTGATCTCTTTCCCCAGGAGTTTCGTCGTCTCCGAGGGGAGGACTTATGCCCTGTTTGAACAAAGCTTTGCCAAAGGGTTTTTCACCGTTACTTCAGCAAGCGCAGCGGGGACATATTAAGAAGATTTTGAAGCTCAGAGCGCCCACTTTCATTACGCTAGTTTTTTTCTCATTTCGGGTAGTAGCTGAATGGAATGACCTTCCGATGGTTGTCCACGCTCAGGCTAGATCCTAGCTTGAAGCACTACTGGACATTTATCTATGTGAATGCTCGCGCTGGGGAGCATACTGCCCCACGCGGATAACACAAAGAATATTGCTGTACAATATTTTCACTTGTCATTCAGTTGAACGACGGCCGCCTAACGACGAAAACAAAACCGACATGGGAAACTTGAACTAGGGCAAAGGCCTCGATCCTATGTATCAATCCGTGAATTCGTGAATCACAGGAGCAACCATGTCTCTGGCTGTAATGTCTTATATGGTAGTTGCATTGTTCGAATACTGAGCTTCCATGAAATTTGGTGAACCGGAAAAATATGAACGTAGATTAAGATGGTTTTCTGGTTTGATCGCATAGTCGACAAAATGAAACATTTTCAGCAAAACGTTCTATTCCACTCCTAAATGTTTTGCGGTCAAGGACATTGTGCGGCCAAGGGCCCCGTGCGTCAATCGTGAATCCGTGTCAAACACGCGGGAACTTTCGGCATTTCGAATTTTATCCCGGATTCCGCGGGCCGTGGTTCCAGTTTCCCGCTTTATGTAGTCTGGCTGTTGTTGTTCAATAGAAACTTCTCGATAAGTCATGGAATCAAACACTGTGTTTATTGACTGACTCGATCGTGGTCAAGCAGGCTTTAACGCGGACTGTGGTCACTCTTGGCGTTTACGCAATTTAGCGATTAATATCTCGCTCCTGCTACTACAGTTAGCGTACTTATGTTTGTATGGTCCGACCGTAGTTCTGCAGCCTGAAAATAATGTAGAACCATGACGGAAAATTTGAATTCACAAAGAAGGGCGAGAAGGCCTGAATTACAGCGTGTTGCTTGCGTCCATTTAACTCCCAGGTTGCGATCAGAGAAATTCGGAAATTTTCTTAAGTTCACTTAAAGGAAAGTCACTTGGATCATAGATGAACCATCCTGGGATGTAAGTCGAGACTGATTTCACTCGCGCTGACCATTGGAAATTCGGCACGTGATCATAACCTTGCTGAACACAATCAGTGTGCGATTCTGCGATGACTTTCTAGGTCTCACATCTGAAAGTGCTGGAGGGCGCTGTCCTGAGAAACACGATTTCAACCGCGCAACACCTACTCAGTGAGCATGGACTCAACAACAGCGAGAGTCACCTGTAGATGTCGCTGGTATTTGTTGTGACGTGTTTGATGGCAGACAATGCGGCTTTGTTCGTAGTCGCGATTCTCGTGCTTCCGAAATCAATATTAAGAACTGGGCACAGCGCGGTGAATCGTTAACACGAGTCAGCACACACAGACAGCAACAACGGTTTACGAAAAGGTACGTACTTCAAGCGGCTCAGCTTCCAGCAAGTCAATTGTCTTCAGATTTTCAACCGTGAATTGTAACCACATGTACCGTGGTTCGGCTAGTCGTCCTTACGGTTGGAAGGCAACAGTTTGGATACATGAGGGCCATCGAGGGCACGGCTGAGTGATGCCTGACAATGTCTCCAACCATTTACGTGACCCGACTTGGGGTCTCCATCCAGGAAGATAGTAGTGACCAATGCATCTGAGGTTTTTGGAAATGACTTCCTGTTACGGTTCTGTCACGCAGCGAGCAAACAATATGATAATGCGGATTGTGGTAATACTCTCTCCCCAGCTATGTTGCTTGATCCAGACTCCTAGCACGGCGAATAGTAAGAAGACGAAAACCTCGGACACAAACTTTAATAATCCAACAACACACGATCAACAGGCGATGCCCGGAGCTTCCGAACCCAAGTCAGTGGAAAGAATGGTATCCTGTACGTGGTCGGATTTAAATTTTCTTGGAGTATCAATAGGCCATTGATTTTTCATAGTTTGACCTTGAAGATGCCAGGAGTTCGCTAGCACACATAAAAACAGCGTTTTCTGGGGGATATTGATATCCCCAACACCTCCCCTTGTGAAAAGTCAGTAGCGTACTCGACGGGGGTCGACCTGGATACGCTCCGGCTGGCGGCGGCGTCGGTCTGTCCACCGCCTGGGAAGAAGTGTTGGATCAAATACTGAGCTGCCGGTCACACTCTCCTCTTTCGAAGCTGTCTCAGTTTTCAGCTCAAAAGTATCGAGCAATATGTCCAACGGTATGCTACCCGAACATACTTGAGTTTCCGGCGTGCTGTTAAAGCGGAGTTGGTTTTGATGTCTGGTCCAGGTGTCTTGACCAACCGACACGTCGTACATTACACTACCGCGTTTGCGCAGGATACGACCTGCAATCCATGAATCATGTCCTGGGCGATAGTCACGGACAAGCACGGGCGTTCCCACCTTGAATGGAGTTCCAACTGCCACCGGTATGGACCTTGACTCAGTAGGTTGTGTTGGCAACATGGAAGAATGCACAGTTCTAAGTTTACGGCCCATGAGTGCCTCTGCAGGTGACTGGTGGTTTGCCAAAGCGTCATTCGGGGTCGTTCGGTACACAAACAGGAATCTCTGAAGGGCTTCGACGGATGTCTCCTCCCCTCGAGCTTTAAGCAAAGCCCTCTTGAATGTGTCGACGAACCTTTCTGCTTGACCGTTCGATTGTGGGTGGTACGGTGGTGAACGAACGTGTGTTATCGCATGTCGAGTGCAGAAGTCGCGGAACTCAGCAGAGGTGAACTGCGAACCATTGTCTGAGACTATGGACTCCGGTAATCCATGCTGACTGAAAATGTTGGATAACACTCTCAGCGTACTAGATGTTGTTGGAGATGACACCGGAACGATTTCTGGCCACTTGGAAAAAGCGTCAATCAAAACCAAATAAAAAGTGCCATTTATCGGTCCTGCGTAATCAATGTGGATCCGAGACCAGGGCTTTTCAGGTCGAGGCCAGGGAACCGGTGGTTGGTGTGGCGGATTCTTTGAAGCTTGTTGACATCGGGAGCAGCGTTTTACAAAATCAGTGATGTGCTGGTCCATGTGCGGCCAGTATGCGTAACTGCGAGCTATTGACTTCATACGGTTGATTCCTGGATGTCCAGAATGGAACTGACGAAGAACTCGATGGCGTAAAGGTTGCGGAATCACCACGCGATCTCCAAACATTAAACAATCTTTTACGATCGCTAATGCATCTCGGCGATGAAAGAGCTGTCGAAGGGAATCATCTTTGAGATTCGAAGGCCACCGAGAATTCATGAATCGGATCACCTTTTGAAGCGTTCCATCAGCTGTGGTAGCTCTTTGAACCTCTGTTACTGTCACGGGCAGGGCACGAACGGACTGGACCAACTGTGGGTCGGCTGGGTCCTCAAATGCAACATGCGCAATAACCGTGTCTTCTTCGGGTGTTGGCTGGTTGTTGATCAGCCGAGATAATGCATCGGCCTGACCGAAGTCGGTGGTGCGTCGATATTGAATATCGAAGTCATAACCCAGCATAATCAGGGCCCATCTTTGCAGGCGGTTGGCAGAGTGTACGGGAACACCTTTCCTTGAGCCGAAAATGGAGAGCAATGGTTTATGATCGGTAAGTAGGGTGAAACGGCGGCCATACAACATTTTGTGGAAACGCCGAACCGCGAACACTAAGGCCAACGCTTCTTTCTCTATCTGTGCGTATCGCTGTTCTGCTGGGGTTAGTGATTTCGACGCATGCATAATGGCCCTCTCCGATCCGTCTGGAAAGACGTGTAGAATGACGGCACCGACACCAAAATTAGAGGCATCAGCTGCCACAACGATCGGCAGCTTTGGGTCGTAGTGGGTAAGTAGCAGATCAGAACTGAGCATCGTCTTTAGTTTGCAGAATGCTTCCTCGCATTCGTCTGACCAACACCAGGGGACATCCTTTCCAAGCAACCGATTTAGCGGGGGCCGGATGTCGTGCAACGAAGGCAGGAATGCCGAATAGTAGCTGATTAACCCCAAAAGGGAACGTAATGATGGTACATCCTTAGGAGGTGGCATCTGCTGTATAGCTCGAACGTTTTCCGGGTCAGGATAGCGACCAGAGGCGTCAAAAATGAACCCAAGATATTTCACAGTTGTCAAGAAGAATTGACACTTCTCGGGACGGAGGCGGAGGCCATTGTCCTGAATGCGCAGTAAGACGGCATTGATTCGCTCACGAAGCTCTTCGGGGGAAACAGCAACGATCAGCACGTCGTCCAGGTATGCGACCACACCTGGAATGCCAGAAAGGATGGTGTCCATCAATTGCTGGAAAATTGCTGGGGCGGTTTTGACGCCAAACGGAAGACGGTTGTACTGATACAGCCCGCGGTGTGTGTTGATTGTCAGTAGTGGGCGTGATTCTGGTGCGACTTCAACTTGAAGGTACGCTTCAGCCAGGTCGATTTTGGCGAAGAACTTCCCACCGTTCAGAACAGTGAATAGATCGTCGGGTACTGGTAGTGGATAATGGTGCTGCTGGATAGCTGCATTTAGGCCGGTTGAGAAATCGGCGCATATGCGGATGCCACCGTTAGGTTTCTTTACTACAACGATCGGCGCTGCCCAGGCAGAGTAGGATACAGGGGACAGAACGCCTTGTTCTTCCAACCGTTGAAGTTCGGCATCTACCAGTGGGAGGGAAGCGTACGGAACTGGTCTCTTTGGACGGAAGACTGGCGTAGCAGAGTGATAATGGTGCCACTATAAGGCGTTGTCATTGATTGCTTTACACGTTAATGGAATGAGTTTCCAGTGAATTACTCTCCTGGGTGCGAACAACTGGATAGTAGGGTTGAAGGCTTCTCGGTCCTTACGGTCCTTACGCCAACTCGACATTATCAAGTGTTGACCAGGAGTCTGTTCTCCCTTTGGCTTGTGAAGTCTCCTTATGCGGACGATGATGATGATGATGATGATGATGATGATGATGATGATGATGATGATGATGATGATGATGCTACGTTCATGAGGCGGTACGTGCCTCGCAATGGGCCCGGTTCCCTACCGCGAATCCACCACGAACTGCCTATACTACCACCAGAGGCCTATTAACTCATTCAACAGTTCTCATACAACTGTTTACATCGACGAACCGCAGTATAGGTGTAGGCTTTGTTGCTGAGGTTCCTTGGGAGCATTTCTGGGAGAATGTGACTTCGCTAGGCCGGATAAGTACCCACTTTTAACCTTAGTGATGCCCCGTTCAGATAGATAAATGGCGCCTAGAAGAATCAATTACTTGACCGCTGGGTTGGTGATGCTCCACAGGTGTACCTCCACAGATTCTGCTACATGCTTGGAGTACCAATATGCCAACTTCTTCGAAGAGCTTAACTTTATACCGTCCGTTAAACATTATGAACTTACATTTACCTCGACTGCACTTTTTGTATTTCAGCACCATGCGGTTACGATCACTTTTCAAAACATCCCTGTTTTTCTTTGGGCTGTGCTTCTTGGTGTATATTGTGCTATATATGCAAGCCGGACACAAAGAAACTGCACCAACAGACTTGATTAACCAGTTCAATGTTGTCCAGAAGAAAGGATATTCCGGACTTAAAATGGAATGGCTTCAGGACGTCAGCAAGAGGCCTGAGTCTACGTGAGTCGAAGTCTGGGGAAACAATCTGTCTTTAGGATTTTCCACCGTCATTATTGACTTGGGTCCTTTTAATTCGCTTCGCAGGTTTGAACACTCTGTCGGGCGATATCAGTACATATTCGCATGCCATGTACTATGTTAGTCAGTTTAGTGATTGACTAGCTAATGCAACGGTCTATACGGGAAAAAGTGGCGAGACTTGAAACATGGTTATTTCTGACCAGCTATTTGTACACTAAACTGCTCCGAGTCCTAGGACATACGGCGGGACGCGCAGACAGTGCGACATAGTCGTATGCACTTTCGTATGGCGAGCGTTATCACTACATTGTCCAGCTAAGTCTCCACATGCGATTTGGAAGCTTTTGGTTCTGAATATCGCGTGTCTCACCTGATACCGTTTGTAATAACGGTGTCACTTCAGAATAGAACACCTTGGGTGATATCGAAATACCGAGTTCGAAATAACTCAGTGGTTAGGGTGTGAACTTACTGACCAGGAGGTCGTTGGCTCGAACGCAACCTCAGCATCCCGACTGCTCCTGTCTGGGGGCTTGGGCAGCCCCGCCAGAACTTCATTGTTAATTGATTGAATGTCTGCTAGTTCATTCACATAGTGAGCCTGAATAATGGTAGTCAGCCATTATCATTTTGAACTAGTCGCCTATAGACTGGCTGAGTCATTTGGGGTGACTTCGAAGTTCCACTTCAAAGTACGAGATGGCTCAAGTGGTTAGAGCGCGAATTTACTGACCGGAAGGTCCGTGGTTCGAACCCGACCTCCGCCACTCGACTTCCCCTGTCTAGGCTTGGGCAACCTGACAGTATCCTAGCCCTCGTGCTTCCTTCGGGTGGCATGGCAGCTAGGCACCGAAAGGGCGCTACAGCTGAACGATTATTATTATTATTATTTACACTGTATTCTGACCGTGCATTTTTCACATCACATACCAGTGTGTGCTCCACAGTTCTTGGAAAGGCACTAGTGTTGTTGGTAGTACTAACATGAATATATTCACAGGCTTCATATTGGGAGAAACCAGCCTTGGGGCAATAAACACAAAGTTCGCCAAACTGAATGCTCATTTTGAAGGGCGGTAGGTTCACCATAGATATCAACCCTGTCGACTGCCTGCTTCCTAGGGAATGTTGAATGCATCAGTATAATAGTAATTATTCAGCTGTAACGCCCCCCATCTGTATTAGGAATAGAACGATGTACCTCGTCATCTCACCCTCCCTGACGTTTAACATGCAAAACGTCGGACACGGCTTCTCTTTTTTTTTACAGCTGTCACTATCACCCTCCCGTCCTTTTGCTTTTCCCCTAACCGTACAACCCACCATTTTGTTTCCAACCATCTGTATGAGGTTTTGACCCACGGTGTATGGCTGACTTGCTTGCCCACTCATTTTTTTCTCCAGAATAGCCCACCTCTACAACACCATACCACTGTATGTGTTCCCCAACTCTTACAGTCTCCCGCTTTTCAAAGACATCTGTTCAGTCTATCATGACATTTTTCTTCCCGTGTATTGTTCATATTACTATTTTCACGGTCGGTCTGACCGTGGGGTATTCTTCTGCTGCGATCCATCCTCTGTATGACGAGCTAATTGCAGAGAATGGATGTTTCTAAAAGTGGAGCATAAACTGTCAGTAGTGCTCGTTTGATCCTGATCCTAACACCTTTTCTTCTTGCTGCGTACGAGAGGAAGAAACAAAGAAAGAAAGAACCGGCTAAGATCACAGTGTGCCGATGACATGGTTATGGTGGTAACACTTCTTCCAAAAGATCGGTCATCAAAATGTCATATTGGCAACCGCTATATATGAAACTACTTTTGGACTAAACAAGACATTCCTTGACAAATCAAACAATGCTTTGCGCTCATTACCCTCCTTCGTTTGGATCCTTCAAAGATGCAAGCCATATTAAATAACCTAAATATTTCTGTTGCACAGTATGTGCTTCACACCTGAAAAGTGCAAGCTGGTGCACAAGACTGAGTGAGATCAAACCCAAACCCCGGTTGCGGTCGAGCCAATCGACGTGGTAGGTAAATTCGTTTACTTGGGTGGTTGTATAAGTTCCGGTGGACTGGTTGGAAACGAGATCACTTATCGAACTGAGGTCAGGGCAGCTTTCTCCCAACCTCGGACACCTATGGCGCCACGTGACGTCATTCTATCAAGGGCAGAGTCTACACTGTGGTACTACTTAGGTGTCGGTGTCTCCGATGCATTGGTCGGGTCTGATGGGAAGATCGGATTAGCCGTGCTTAGGTGCGCCAGATGGTTCTAGGAAAACTGACGTCACACGATGGATGAATTGCTCACGCTTCAAGGGTTATGCCGGTTTGGATATGTAATGTGCATGTCAGAGAGTTCTTTTCGCCAAGCTCTGTGCTGAGCGGAGACGGCCGAGAGGTGGACATTGCATGACGTGGCAACGAACTGTGAAAACAACTTCCAACAAGCTCCGTCGGGTTGATAACTGTTGCCTGTTTGGATGGGGACCCCGGGGATCAACTTAATAATTTCTAATGACAATGGTAGACATGACCCATTCACGCAGTCACCGACGGTCTCAACTCGATGCTATCGCCATCTATACATAGCTGGCCAGCATCGCGAACTAATTGGTTACGCCCTCATCTCCGATTCTCGGCTGTATGTCCCACGCTCTCCCACACCCTAATGATTGAAATCTTAGTAACTGCAACCAGCGTGCCCTTGGTTTATTGCTGGTAAAGTGAAATTGATCCGTGTTTATTCTGGAAACCTGTATGCCTCTGAGAAGAGCAGAAATCACGTGCTTTGATGCAGTGCGCATTTTCGTCTGCATTTCTGTTACTATTAGTAGTGATAGTATTGTAATGATAATGATTGTAGTAATAGTGTTGTTTTTACGCTGACTATGTTTACTTATCGCACAAAACAAATAGCGTTTAGCGTGTATGTTAGCTCAAGTGGTTGGAGCGCGAAGTTACTGACCAGAAGGTTCGTGGTTCGAACCCGATCTTGGCCTCGACTTCCCCTGTCTAGGCTTGGGCAACCTAACAGTATCTCAGCCCTCGTGCTTCCTTCGGCTGTTATGGCAGCTAGGTACTGAAAGGGCGCTACAGCTGAACGGTTTTTTAGGCATTTTTCTTTGGCACTTTATGAGTGAGGTCTCGTGAAACGGTGTTATGTGAAGTCGGTGTGGTCGGCAACCCAAGGTAGAAGTAAGTAGGATTACGATTGTCTACCTAATCCAGGACCGCAGCGTATGAAGTCTGGTAAATTAACCCTCCTAGACGAGCACCTCACTACTATCCAGGTCATCCACGTTCAGATGTGCGAGACCAACCCTGTAGGAGTATCTATCATCATCATCATTGTCAGCTGTAAGAACCTCGTGCTCGTCGTACAGTGGTTGTAGCTGCCGCAGTTTCGTTCACCGATGATTTGGGGGGGGG
>NW_008751815.1:40987-41313 GCF_000715545.1 Opisthorchis viverrini
ACGTGGCCAAGCCAGCACAACCTATGCAGTGTGATTAGTTCATCTATTCAGGGTGAGTTATTTCTCCCGAATACCATTCGACGTACTTCAGAAATGCTGATCCGATGAGAGATGGCCCAAGTGGTTAGAGCGCGAATTTACTGACCGGATGGTCCATGGTTCGAATCCGACCTTCGCCACTCGACTTCCCCTGTATGGGTTGGGCAACCTGGCAGTATCCTAGCCCTCGTGCTTCCTTCGGTTGGCATGGCAGCTAGGCATCGGAAGGGTGCTACAGCTGAACGCGCTTTCTTTCCCACCAGATTCGGGCAATGCTCCGAAGACAG
>NW_008751815.1:43451-61421 GCF_000715545.1 Opisthorchis viverrini
ATGATATGACAGGATTATGTATTCGTGATAGTAGTCGTTTATAGCTAGTAAGAAAAACGGTTAAAGTGGCACTTGACTCTGCAGGGTAAATTAATACAGTTTGCTAATTCGAGATGATATACTGCGATATTGTCAGTATCCTGCGGTCGTTGTGCAGAACATTCAATCGAGAGATGCAATTTTGAGCCTCTCCTTGATATTCCCAGATGAACGTATTCGACAAACTGCATACCGTTTGGACACTCGGGAACTACGCCTACCTGATGAAGCCTAAGAAGGTAGGGGGGAGGGCGAAACCGGTAGTGGGCTGTATATTTCACCCGACTCTACTATACTCCGCTGTACTCTACTGTTTCATGAATTACTGCACTGTGCTGCACTGTATCACACCGCACCATACTACACTGGTTTGTATTAACTGCTCCATATTCTGTTCTGTGTCTTTACAAAGCCCTGGGGGATCCGGACTATGAGGCCCGACTTCGGGAAAAGATGGGTGGAGATAGTTCTTGAAAGAGAGCGGTAAAAGCCACCTTTTCATGGAACAACCTATCATACCGATTCCAGCCTTTTCATCTGGCGTGCCAAATGGCTGTTTTGGTCAGGCTTTTATTCCGTTTTGGACGCAGTTGCTCTGTGTCTGAGCTGGAGACCACTCAGTGGTCAAGGTGTAAACCGGGAGGTTTGTGGTTCGAACCCAACCCCTGCAACTCGACTGTCCATGTCTAGACTTGGCCCCCCAGGCTGTATTTGGGTCCCCATTGGTGAAAGAAAGAAGGCCTTCGCTATGGAGTTATTTATTAGAAAATGCCAGGGGAGCAAAACTCTCATATGCATCTTGTTCAAAAAACTGAATATCCATCTTCTTGAACGCGTCCTCCTGAACTTTCCTGGATATTCATTGTCTGTTACCCAGTGGCAAGCAAATGCTACGGAGCGACTCCACAAATTCCGTAATAGATCTCACTTTTCAAGAGACGCAAAGCAGATTTACGAGGAGTTACGCACTACTTGCATGCCCCCACCAGTAGCATCACCGTTTGGGGTTCGAACCGAACCTCGGCATCTCGAGTGTCCATGTCTAGACTTGGACACCCTGGCTGCACCTGAGTCCCTACTGGTGGTATGGTAACTGTGCACCAGAAAGGTGTTTCAGCTGAATTATTATTATTATTACTCTGTTATTCCAGTATGGATTTCTCCTCAGTCCTAAGATAATCGATAAGATGCGCAACAGCTGTATCTTGCATTGCTTTTCCTGTGTAGGAAGGCCTCCACCAAGAAACCTGTAGAACACTCATCAAAGGAGCAAAAAGTGGCCGATGCGCCCACACACAGGCAGCGAAAGAGTTTACAGGTAAGGTTTTCCCAGCTGGGTCTGTTCACATTTCATGGTTCCCATTCAACTTGTGTGCCCCTCTCCCATATGACAGTATAGGTATGAAATAAGAAGATTTCCTTGTCTTGCCGGACCAAATGAATAAACTACCATGCTGACCGAGTTTTGAGGTTGACAGTAATGAGTTGGATCGTCTACAAATAACCCATCTAATCAATGTTGAAGTCTTGTCAGAAGCTGTTGATCGTTGGTTTGTGGACGGTTTTTCTTTGTGCACCACCGATTCTGTTGCGCAACTCCCTGGTTTTTGGCAGTTTATTTAGTTTACACTTCCCCCAGTTCTACCAAGCGGAGGCAATACTTCAACTGCACCAACACTGAACGCAAACTTTTTCCTTTATCGAATGCTACTCTGTTGTTAGCCGTATTCTAATGACTTCGGATATCCCTGTTCCTATCCGCTCCTGATTCGGTCTTGGCATCGGGGCCAGTACCCGTCTTAATGGCCGCTCAATGAAACCCACTGCATTCCCGCTTTCTTTTAGTTTCTTCCTCATTCAGTTTGCGCCGCTGTTTGGTCGACCACCTCGTGAACAACGCTTTTTCTCGACTAAAGATTGCTAAAACTATACTGGCGTATTTTGCTATCGGATGCGCTGATGAGCAAATTATGACCACATCATTGCCTGCTGGTTTCTGGTAGATAGTAGTTTTTAATTTCCAGCCACTGTTTTGTGTCATGCCGTCTAGGGAGGACAGCGTACCCGAAGTAAACTCTCGTTCCGACTCGTGGTTTAGTGCCGACTGACTGAACCGAACTCCTGTGTTACCAGGTGACCTGACATTTACTGTGAAACGGAAACCACCTTCAGCTGGAGCATCTCTCTTGGCCATCAGATTGTTTTGGTTCACCGGACTAATCGATAGGGGTCAGTTGACGGTTTACTAGATGAACCCGTCTAGTATAGTTATCACTCATCGCTTAAGGCATGGACTAAACATAGTTCCTCGTTCAACACTGCCAATTTTTAAACTCTAACGAACCCCTAAGCTTGTGGTTCCTTTTTCAGATGTCACAAATCTACGAAGAACTGGATTTTCTAAATGCACCAGGAGGCGCATGGACACAAGGATTTCCGATATCTTATAACCTCGATCAGTGGGCTGAAAAACCGCTGGAAGTTTTCCTCGTGCCACATTCCCATCACGATCCAGGTACTGGTATTTCCAAACGGCCTTAAAAGCCTACAGTTTTTTAATGCTTTACCCCTCCTCTTCTGACCCAGTTTTGTTTGCTAATTTAGTGGTACTTTCCACCGTAAAAATGGAAGATAAAACTATTCACTCGGAGTTGATTGTTGGTCTTTCGAAGAGACAATGTAGCGGTCTTCTTTGTCGCCGAAGGATGAATTTTTATTCGCTTGGATGATCACCGGAAACAGTTTGTTTGTACTCAAATCTCAGTCCAGCTTTCTCTCGTCTGAAACACCCTCTCTTCTTGTAATAACATTGTATACTTCTGGTTAGTACACCACCCGTTTCGCACTCTGACACATTCAAGCGCTAGAGATCTCCAAGGTCGTCGTCGGAAGCTTGCTGTTCAACAAAGCCGCCTGTGAAATCGCCCATGGAAGTCTCTACTTGGTAATATCGTTTGTACGGCCTCTCGGATGACATTGCAATTGAGATTCGATCAAGATCCCTAGGACTTGAACTTATTGACTGCACCCGAATCACTCACTGGGCTATTCTTTGAGATGAGAATCCAATGAACCATCGTCTTTGGGGAATACCAAATGATAACATAGAATACCAATCATCGCGATAGCAATACTGCTAGCCTTTGACACCCTTTTGACGCTCAGCAGCTATGCAACCCGAAGAAAACACCAAGGCTTATCTTCTGCCAAATTGTACAATCGCAAACAGGAGCGTCCGCGAAGAAAAGTTTCGAGCTTCCTACGAGGAATATCCATTAGGTTGGAGAACTGTGAAAGAAAATTCGATCATACCAGAGCGCTCACGCTGTCTGATAATGACCTCTGCTTCGGCGTGACGTATTGTTATGACATGAAGAATCTAACTCTGCAATCGAGCTTCATTACCAGACTAATATGACACCCCGAAAGATGAGTGGGATGGTTTCTTCGTCCGGTATTGATATCAAGTTGTTTCTGTCGGAGTCGCGCTGCTCCGTCGTTTTCCTCCTTCATATTGAAGACTTTCAGATATGATAGTTAACTTTCTTTTCGTTCATCCTAGTCGAACGACTAAACAAAGTACAATCAAGATTTCATCCTGCAAGTGAAGTTTGTTCTGTATCGAAAAATACTCTCCAGCCGTTTACTCCTTGTTGGCACTCGATGGCGTGCTTCTCACCTATGTCTAGAAGAGTCCGAACCCTTGCAGTGCATCCGATCTCCCAAAGTTTGTCGAAACAACACTCGACCGCTTAAAGTAGGTACAAGGACAAGTGGGTTTCCGAAGCATGTTACCCACAGCGTTCATCCCAACGCTTTTTTTGCCTTGGGGCCTTATTACTGTTGGTTGTTCTACTACCTCGATCAGTAGCAATCGGAGTGCCACACAACCACTTGTGCTTTTCACTTGATACTTAACACACCCGTGGCTGTTCATTGCTCACTGTACCGAATTTGGATCGATCACGTTGCTCTGCTGATCTGGGCTTGAAGAATCTACTGACGTGTATACGACTGCTCATCTAAGCAGTTCAATAGGCCCATGTGTAATAAGCTCAAGTGTAGACCACAGCGCTTGACCAACAACGGTGTCATAAGGGACAAAAACAGCTGAGCTACAAGAGGCGAGATGGCCCAAGTGGTTAGAGCGCGAATTTACTGACCGGAAGGTCCGTGGTTCGAACCTGACCTCTACCTCTCGACTTCCCCTGTCTAGGCTTGGGCAACCTGACAGTATCCCAGCCCTCGTGCAACCTTCGGGTGGCATGGCAGTAAGGCACTGAAAAGGTGCTACAGCTGAACGAAGTCTGGTGATGTTTCACGATTAAGCTGGTGGGAATCAGATGATCCAGTGTCGAGTGGAAAGACAATCTCATCCGAATTTGTCTGGTTTGTAGAACTTGTTAGGTCCGTTGTGCATCTGGCAATAGGTATCCCCAATCGCATTCGGTTTATGCGACAGCGGCGGCACCAGAAGCATAATCATCATCAGCAACAGCAGAGCGAGCTCAGCAACTTATTTAGAACCAATTTGATTGAATTTGATCGAACGTATTTTGCAGTATCCGCACATGGAAGCTAAAACCCTGGACACAACTAATTTGTAGAGCCAAAGGGCAACATGTGAACTGAAGATGAAAAGGAGAGTTCAACTATTATTCGCCGGTGTGATCGTTTAGATATCAAGCGAACCTTTTAGTCTGTCTGAGCGAGACGAAGTTACTTAATTCCTTGTCATTCAGTGTGTCATTTGAATGCCATCGTGGAGGTTCATCGTTCAGCTTAGCTGCAACACCCTTTCGGTGCCTAGCTGCCATGTCACCCAGAGAAAGCATGAGGGCTGGACTACTGCCAGGTTGCCCAAGCCTAGACCAGGGAAGTCGAGTGGCAGATGTCGGGTTCGAACGGCGGACTTTCCCGTCGGTAAATTTGCGCTCTAGCCACTTGGGCCATCTCGTGAAGGTTCATGCAACCTGCGGCCACTGTTGAACGACGCCATCCACGTGAACCAGTTTTTACTCAAACTAGTTTTAGCTAATGATGGATTAGCCCCAGGTGTTACGCTTCATACAAACAGCTTTTCTATGTTCTCAGTCTGTTTTCGTTTTTCTTCCAAGTAACTTTTAACCGCGTCACAGCCCATACCTGTTTTGATTTGAAGAGTATGTGAGTTTGAAGGTGGGCAACCATTGAGAGATGTGCGGCCATTGCTTGAGAGCCGTACTTGTAACAATCAATATGAACTTGTGTGATGTTGAAACATTCGGTCATGCCGTTATGGTGCTCTGAGAGGTTTCTCACTCATGTTGCACAGTTGGTGTAAGTGATTTTCCTGCGCGCACCTTTTTAGGATATTACGACACGCGATATAATTAAGTGGTCAAGGCGTAAGGTAGTTCGACCTCAACCTTGGATTCTCTCGCTTTTTCTTGTCGGAGTCTGGGCAGCTTGAGAGCATCTTGGCCGGCATACTCCGATTGGGAGCTGTGCACCGAAAGAGTGCCACCGCCGAACGATCTATTCATCTTTTCTTGTTCGACAGTGTTCAGAACTTCAGCCTCATGCATTGGAATGATCAGGATGTGTTTGTGGAGAGAAGGTGGATACGTTCTGATTGTACTGATAATACAAATTCCAAATGATGATCTACAGACATTTCTGGCCTCTTAGGAATCATCTGCCTTGCACACATATTTGTACATGGCCGTTCAGACCTGACCGCCTTCTGCCAATTTCTAATTGGCAGAGGGAGTTGGTGCAACTCACATCTCCGTGTGGATTCCACTTGTTGACCAATCAGTCGTGCATACCCTTTTTCATTATGCATACCTGTGTAAAACGGATTATTGTAATCGGTTCTCGCCAGATGGTTCTTTGATCACAAGGTTACTTCGGGGTTTTAATGAGATTCAACCAACCAAGCCTCCCCAAGTCAGTCGCCCTCTCTTCGCTCAACTTCCAAGATAAGTTGCGCGCCAGGTCAAGTAGGCGAATACGAGAAGCGAGACTTCGACCGATATTGGAAGTTGGAGAGCGTCGGCGATATCCCGAACTTCATCACCTACACACTTGAATCCAGCTGAACTAAAAAAAAACCAAGAAAAAGCACACATCTGTTTCTCCGTCCTATAATCAACCATGACTTGGTACTGATTGTGGTTGAATGTAGTGACTACCCTTACGACTTCACGCACCTGTGGTTAGTTGAAAGCGAAATTGTTCAGCTGTACCACCCTTTCGGTGCCTAGCTGCCATGCCACACAAAGGAAGCACGAGGGCTGGAATACTGCCAGGTTGCCCAAGCCTAGACAGGGGAAGTCGAGAGGCAGAGGTCAGGTTCGAACCACGGACCTTTCATTCAGTAAATTCGCGCTCTAACCAATTGGTTAGTCGTTGGCTGCAGCTTAGCTGAACGCCTCCAGGTTGAACGTCTGCTGGCTACTTGGTCATGCAATCTGATTTGTGGAGTTACCGTCACCTTTGATTAAAGGTCTGTTCTCTGAATGCGAGGGCAACTGGCACTGTGTTAGCTACGAGTGTCCTTTTCAGGAACTGGGGTTACTCATGAGCTGTGTATAATAGTGAACTTCCTGCATTGCATTACAAGTTGCAGTCGGTTCAGTTCGCACCATTCCTTACCATCAAAAGACACGTGTTGATGTACACAGTCTTGTCACATTTCTAGCTGTCGACGTTCAGTCTTTCACACTGAGGTTTATTGCTTGAACGGGTGGCCTGATACTTAATTCGCGTACTGTACCACATCGCCAGTGTTTCAACTAGCTAGCCTACGTAGTAAAAAGTTTTGCAAACCAAATAGTACTTGGAGGCGAGTGAAAGGCTTCCTAACAGGATCCCTTCTTCTCTAGCTAGATCCACAAACGCTGCCAAACTGACGATAATCTTCTACATTATTCCGTGATAATAGGCCACCTTGGTGCAGTGTTGTTACCTACTTTCCCGGTAAAACTTCATCTCTCACGAAGCTAGGTCATCTCAAGGAGAGTCAAGTAGCCTTTTCTTTGTGGTTGTCTCTTTTAGGATAGACCTAGTATACAGAGAATTTTCATCAGTGTATATCTCAGTCAGCCGTCTATTTTCAGACATCTCCATTAAGCTTGGTGGGTCGTGTAGTGCGTAAAACGAGTTATTCATCTAGACCGTAGCTTCACTGAACAGAAAGAAGCACAAACGGCCAAACTACTACCTAGAGAGGAGTGATTGTGGTGTCAGGCGTGAACCCAAACCCAGGACTTTCCAGTGAGTTTTCCGCACTACCTCTACTCAATCACTAATGAGTCTGTTTGGTTGAGTTTCACCGCAAGAGAGGATTTTCAGTCTCTCATCGGAGCGTGATCTCCTTTCTGATGTAACACACACGGATGCGAAGCTCTATAGGGAAGTGATCTATCTTCAGAGGGGTTTTCTCAGCGAGAGTGTGCCACACATCCCCGATGCTTATAAGTCTCTCGCTTGCATGACATTTGGGGTTAAGACAAAAGTGAAGCCCTACAGAGTAGATTTTCCCGCTTCCTGATGCATCACTAGGAAACAATGAATGTTGGGGAGCCTTTCAAAACTATTTGTGGTGCTTCTCAGCTCCCTGAGGATTGCTGTAACTCGTTTGGTTATCGAAAGGTGTACGAACCATCTATAAGTTGGTTCAAAAAAAGCCTCTTGTGTCGTTTCATCAGGATGGATAATGACGCTCGAGGAATATTTCGAAATCAAGACAAAGAAATGTTTGGACTCCACACTGAAGGTTTTGGAAAGCCGTTCCGATGCACGCTTCTCATACGCGGAGATATCTTTCTTCAGTATGTGGGTTGCTGGTCTAAAAGAAGACGAGAAAAATCGTGTGAAAAAGTGAGTCCAGTTCGTTCGGTTTGGTGTATTTCTGTCCGCTTTTTACTCGTCGAATTCCCCCCAACACTCATTCACCCACGTAACCTGTGTACCGACTTTTTAAAGAATCATTTCTCCTAAAGCAGACTACTCGCAAGGTTGCTGAACACCCTTCGACAGCCCACGACCGGTTTCGCCTTTCTTGGAGCTCATCAGCAACCTTGTGAATAGTCTCCTTTATGAAATATACTGCGATATCTCGAATATCGCATCAACTGAAACATGAGGCGGCCTTCAGTTGAAGAATATCATAAACAAGAGATTCAGTTAAGTTCCCCGTGAAAACCGAATTGAGTTGCAAATGAGTGTATTTCTCGAAAACAGTCCAATTTGGGTTCAAGTAGAACATAAGGTTGACGGAATCTCGGGGACTGCACCTACCTGATGAGCCCCAAGAAAGCTGAAACCGGTCGTGGGCTGTCGAAGAGTTTTCAGCAACCTTGTGAGTAGTTTCCTTTATGAAAATATACTGCGATCTCTGGAATATTGCACCAACTGAAACATGAGGCGGCCTGTGTGCAGCACATTCAGTTGTAGAATATCATAAATGAGAGATTCAGTTGAGTCTCTCGTGAAAAACCGAGTTGATTTGCAAATGAGTGTATTTATTTCTCCTGTTGGAAATATCATCTACGTAGTGTGTATCAGAAACCCACATGAACAAGCTAGTTCGTAGCTTTGTTCCAACCAAAAGAAATCCCGTTTACTACTTGCGTGGCAAAACTGAAATAGGTTGTTGCGTGAACACTGATTAAGCAACAAGTGTGTGTCGACAAAATGACTAGCCAGAATGATTTGTGGTGAGGTATTTGAAATTGAACATTCTGTGCAGGGAGTATAATAACCTTAGCTGCTGTACCTGTGTTCTGCTTCCAAAGGTCTTGTGATTAGTAAAATGATGACGCTGAGACTAGAAAACAGACTAGCCACAACATGTTGCGCCACACGTCATAATCAGGTGAGAGCGATTCCATCATCGAACCACGTTTATGTGTGTTTATGAATTTTTTCGGCTCCCCTCGGGACAACTATATTACCAGAGAGTGCTTGAACACATCCAAAAGGCAGAGTGAACGATGACACAATGTGTAAGCAGTTTTTATATCTTCCATCTTCTTGACACCTGAAAAAATGAGTGACCGCTTTTCGGCTTTTCAGGTTGCCGACTTTTATATGAACCAATCCCCTGTTTATCCCAAAAGCAACTTGCATCCGTAGTTTCAGGCCTTTTCACTCAAAAAAAAGCTTCTGTACAGGTGTTCAATCTCACGTGGCTGGATAAGCATTTATACGCCTCACGTGACCCGCCGAACCGACATCACTTTTATCGGATTTAACCGTTGATTATCGATTTTTAACCGGATCGACGTGAACTGGTTTAGTGAAGTTCATGGTTGTACACAACTAGACGGGGCCGTCAAAGTCCTCAACCAAACGTTTGGCTCAAATTCGTGACCTGAAGGCCGCGGGCATACCACCATAGAAAAAATGTACCCAGTCAATCCCCGCGCTGACGTCATATCGAGTGGGAACGTCTGCAATACAGCGGCCAAGCTCGGAAAATAGGCAAACCACCAATATTACAATAGTATTACATGTCTCCAACCTACAGCGCATGATCTAACCCTCAGTCTGGACGGCCAGGAGACTGTTTTTAAGCCTCTATCTGGTGACCAACCTGGGATGAGAGACTCTGGATGTCAAAGTGAGACATTCCAGCATGGCTCAGGGCCATAAAGGTACGCAAACCACGATAAGGTTCGATCTCTGCAAAAAAGCTCGAGAGGATTCACTGGTTAAGGTACGAACTTACTGACCGGAAGGTCCCCGTGGTTCGAACTCGACCGTGGCATCTCGACTGCTCCTGTCTAGGCTTGGGCAACTTGGTAGATTGTCGGCTCTCAGGCTTCCTTCGGCTGTCTTGACAACTAGACACCGAAAGTTGTAGTACAGCTGAACCATTATATATTAGTATATTCTCTGCAAAACAATGAGGTCAGTTCAGGTTCGTCGTGATGACATAATGAGGCGGGCGATGGATGTTCTTGAACATCGCGGTATTCAGATCGTTTCTGGTGAGAACTTTAATCATTCGGAGTACGGAGACGGCAGTGTCCTGATCTTTCAAGACGAAGGATAAATACAGGCGCACAGCAATGTCTTTCGACATAAGCCTTGCACTTACAAAATGCATAGTCTCATGCCTTAAGGTATGCAGTCTCTGAATAGTTCCTTTGCGATTCAAGGAGAATCACCATCGGAGGTTGTAGAGAATTCCACATACCCCTGCGGTTGTTGTGTTGACGGAAGTGTTTCTGACGGAGTTTTTGCTCGAATCTCGAAAGCCGTCTGCCAGTTTGCGTCAAAAAGGCATATCACTGGGTCTTAGGGATTGCACGTACCAGGCCACAATAAGGACGGTGATTTTTAAAATGTCTAAGTAGCAGCGCCATAGAAGAGCTCTTCTTCGCGGGACTGATTTTTCTCACTCTATGATGGGAATGTTTCCCAAAAACTGGACACCGAAAGTTCGGGGTAATCAGCTTGTCAGTCAGCCTATTGGTCATTCTGTTCACGGAAACAACTTCATGTTCCTTCCCACAACCAGAACAATAATGTATATCCACGGCAATGAGTAACACGTTTGGAAC
Organism: Opisthorchis viverrini; assembly: GCF_000715545.1. NCBI lineage: Eukaryota > Metazoa > Platyhelminthes > Trematoda > Opisthorchiida > Opisthorchiidae > Opisthorchis > Opisthorchis viverrini. The sequence continues at coordinate 54,047 of NW_008751815.1, forward strand.
TCAAGGAAGTTGACACTGACTTGTGAGCATTTAACTCTCAAAGGAGATGAAATTGTCTGCCAGACGAGTATCCAAAGCGTGCGAACACTTTAAATGCTTTAGGTATTTACTGAGGTAGTGCGAACCCGAATTTTCGGGAACTTATTCGTACATTCTACTGCGCGGAACATTATTGAGTATCTCAGCTACTGTCCTACTCAAAAACATTCAAAATTATCATCAAGCCAACGGGATCGAGATAGCTCTGTGGTTAGGGCACGAACTTACTGACCGAATGGTCCGTGGTTCGAACCCAACCTCGCCCTGTCTACCGCTCCTGTTTAAGCTTTGGCAGTACCCCAATCTTCGCGCTTCCATCGGTTATCGTGAGAGCCATGCACCGAAATGGTGCTACAGTCGGACGACAACGACGACGAACGGCCTCGAGATGGCTCGATCGTCAAAGCGCGAAATTCCTGGCCGATCTGTCCGTGGTTTGAACCTAACCCCAGCGTTTCTCCTGTCTAGGCTTGGGCAACCTAGCAGTATCACAGTCCTTGTGCTTCTGTTGTGGTTTAGTTGTCCTTCGATTCCATTCAACCGCTGCGTGGTCGTAAAGTTCAGTCGGATTTTGCAAGTCAAGGGCTGGTCTGATTGCGAAGCACGCTTTCTACTTCAATTTACCAGCTGCTCAAACTCGTTGGAGATAGCGTTATCTTCTGGCAATCAGCTTGATACATGACTAATTTCCTAATTACCTGATGAAAGTCGCTTCATAGTTGGGATTAGCCAAAGTAAGTGTGGGGAAATGGTCATCCTTTTTTGCGACCTGAGTTGAGACCTTCCAGATAGGTATGTGCTACGCAGTTCTGACTGTCCAACTTGGTGGGTCGGGATCCCGTTTCTGTGGGCATCTAGAAACGTGACCGAGGGACGTTCATCTACTGGGGTAAATTTTTTCATGGATCATACTGTCCTCTAGTATACCATACTATACCCTACTGGCTATACCATCCTACCCTCTTCTTCATCGACTATCCTAATTTTCAAGGTTTGAGCACGCAGCCCGGCTGCGATTCAACTAAATGCCAATAGACAAGCCTGTTACAATGGAAAACTGAAAGTTTTGTCACGCGAAGTTCTCGGTTGCTCTTCTCGTCATCCAGCTGGGCATTAGATGAGATTTATTGTACTACATTATTGGCATAGTTCTGGTCGGTAATGTTCCGGTTGCCGGTTGTTAAGAACCGATCGATAATGTGCCGTATTCGGAGGGCGCCTTTGCCAGGTTCATCTGTACCGTACTTTTCATCTGAGCTTGTTTGTTCCCTAAGAATCCCTCTACCAACTCTTGCTTTAGGTTGTTGAACAGTGGTCAGCTGGAAGTCGTTTCTGGTGGTTGGGTCATGACAGACGAGGCAGCTGGACATCACTACGCCATGCTGGACCAACTGATCGAGGGACACCAATGGCTGTTGGAGAACTTTGGTATGTTCCATCCCACTGCTGACTGCTCTTGGAGCGGCAATAGCCACGAGCTTTGTGTTGAAAAATAAAGTTTTGTTTATCCACTTTTGTCTATTCGTACGTCTGTCTATCCATGTCTTATTCCTTGAAAATACAGTTGGCAAACCGACACCAACACAGTGACAAAAGCAATGGTAGGAAACAGTAATTCAAACATTTGAATGTTCTCGTTAGGTCAGCAGATTGTGGACAAGATGTGTGAGAAAAATTGACATGGGAAATGACGCTGTGTACAAACAAAAACGAGAATGGAAACCTGGTGGCTTCTCAAAGGACGGAAGCGATTTTCCCTCCATTAAGTTGTTTTATGAGCAGCATGAAGAGGATATTCGAAATTGGCCGCTAACTCCTTCCCGGTTTCACACTTTCCCGAGCTGTTTTGGAGTGTCCTTGTAACCTATGTGGAACATTCCTTTGAAATGTGCAAAACACGGGGAACCATTGCGCTACATATTTGGCTAAATTGCATCTCAGTCGAGAGCCTCCCTCGAAAACGGTTTGTGTTTGCTTCGTCAACCCTAATGATCAGCTGATGAAATCTTCAAAGTGGTCCTGAAGGACTTGGTCAGCAAGAATTGTCACCAACGCTTCCTTCATCAAGACTAATGAAGGCTTTGTCTTGGTCCGGGAGCAGTATGAACACCACTTCGCTGTTATCTACTGGCTTATCGCCTTGTTACTTTCAGATTATGAATATCCAAAAACAAGTTGAAGAAGATGAACTGTTTCCATGGTTGGAGACATTGTCAGACATGGCCCAGTCGCGCCCTCAATGGCGCTCATGCATCCAAGCTATTGCCTTCAATGCATAGCTCTTTTTCCAACCCCCCACTTGACAGCCCACTGTACCTATCCCCCCCCAAAAAAAAACATCGGTGAACGAAACTGCGGCAGCTACAGCCACTGTACGACGAGTACGCGGTTATTACAGCTGACAATGATGATGATGTTTCCATCTATTTGTTTAACGAGTCTTCCTACCCTAATCTTTTCCATGGACGTGAGAAACCCTTCCGAAGGGAATACAAAACAGTACAACCTGTTTTGTTGTACGGCTGTGAGACGTGACTTTTTCGAGCAGCGAAACGGAGACGTACTTATGTCTTCGACAGCTGCCTCAGGACCATAGCTCGTCTGGGGGGTGATGTTAGTGAATCTGTAAAGAGGCAATTAGAAAACGAGTGTTCGGTTGTGCAACGGGGATTCCAACATTTTATCTGGCAGTGGAGTGTGAAACAGGTTTATTCCAACCTTTTATCTGGCAGTGGAGTGTGAAACAGGTTACGAAGAGTCTGGGTGATATCGGTGTGTCTCACCTTCCAGAATAGGAACCGCGTGATCCCCATCGCGCTTGGTTGAGGAGGCTTCAAGACATATCAGCTAGTCAATATCAGTGGCGTAACTATTCTCAGTTTCTATCGGAAAGTGCTCCATATAATCCGATATCTGGTGATGACCGTTTCACCAGCCCTTCGTTTTCAGGCCGATTTAGACTCGCAGACATGGTTCACTGCTCGGATTGCTCTTTGGACAGTGAATATTTTATTTTTAGTCGGTTGGTGATCTGTTGAGCGTTTACTTACCTACCATTTTATTGCTCACTCGAATACTTCTGTTGTTTGGAGGCAAAGGTAACGATTGTGGTAGCATCCCAGCCCTCATGCTTCTTTCGGGTAGCGTGGCGGCCAGGCACCAAAAGGGTGTTACAGCTGAACTTTTGTTGTTATTCTTTTGACGACTGTCGATCTATATGCATCGTTTCCGCTGGAAACCAATTTTTCAATCCGTAGGACAGGTTTCGTCAACATCTTGATGTCTTGATGGAGTACCGCACGTAATGCGTCTGGACTACCTTGTAGGCTATGGCATCTGCAGCACTGAAATAGGAAGGTATGATTTTCATAAGGGAAACTACTCATAAGGTTGCTGAAAACACTTCGACAACCGACGACCGGTTTGGATTCCCTCTTGGGGTCCTCAAGTAGGCGCACTCCCCGAGCTTCCGTCAATCCCATGTCCTACTCGAACCCCAATTGCACAGATCTCGACAAACTGGCTTTCGCAGGAGACTCTATTGAATCTTTCGTTTGTAGTGTATCATCGGTATCGGTCAACATGTCAAGAGATTCGTAGCCCAGGACTGTCCATTCGATCGCGTCATAAGTACGGAGCTTGCAATAAACGAAGGTTGTACAGTCCCGTAGAATCTCGGAAAAAGGACAGACTATTTGTGAAATTCTAACATGTCAGCCGTGACTAGCTTGAATTTTCCTCAAAAGGGAACAGACACAATAGCGTTTTCTATTTCTAGGCTCTAAATGTATTCCTCTGAGCAGATCGATGAAGCTTCTCTTCTTGCTAAGGTACATGCCTCTGCGGTTTTTATTTCAAACTGGATAACGCACGCAAATGTGTATTTGGGACCCTTGGTGAAGATCAGTCCCATGCATGTCCTTTCATACGTTTAAGAAACCATCTTCTACTGTTTAACGTATTCGCATCGTCTTAACCCCTTGCACATGATCAGATTATAGACCGAATGTCAGCTGGTCCATCGATCCTTTTGGTCACAGTCCAACAATGGCATACCTGAACAGAAAAATGCGTTTTTCCGCTATGGTAGTACAACGCGTCCATTATGAGGTCAAAAAATATTTGGCGAAACGTCAGTCTTTGGAATTCAGCTGGCGTCAGTACTGGGGTGAGTGCGCGTTGTTTGTTTAGCCTTATGTCGATTTTTCTACCTATTGCTGTTAGACTGTATCAGCTTAACTAGGATTTTCACACTCCAGGTTTTGCTGTTTTTGGAGAAAAGTAACCGCTACTTTCCAGCAGCTTGTGCGTGCCGATGGTGTATGAATCTGTAGAGCTGGTGAAGGGAAGCCGCTCCTTTGGCAGGCTATTCAACCCCTTTTCCGTGGCGCTTTTTCATGGGTAGGTCAGGGAGATCTGGTGGCCGTTTCGTGATAAACATACCGTACTGTGAATGATTCCGTGATCGAGATTATGAAAACACGTGAGGGGCTCTACCTCGTATCAGACGTAATCGGTCCAGACGCGCAACTGTCATGGGTGACGATCGAAGTCGGCTCCATCCACCTGAGATTGTCCACATACGCTTGCCTTCCGACCTCATCATATGGTTTGGGCTCTCGTTCACCATCGCCTCAGCTATTGAAAAGCCACACTGAATTGTGACTAATATTGTACGCAAGAAGTCGTCCAGAGCCACGAGTAATAAGTTTTAGACCCCGCCTTGACCACACTTTCAGTCACTTCGCCTAGCACCTTTCTCTGATGACACTTTATTGAGTTGAGAATTTACAGCTACTGTGGAAGTTAGAATAACTGAAGAGCCACGAATTCCCATCCATCGGAACATCGGATTAGCAATACTGAGATACGCCAGATGGTCTTAGGAAGAAGGAAGTTCCCACTTCATGCGTTACGATGGTTGGAACGTATACTCAGCATGCCAAAAGATCGTCTTCTTCTTAGAGCTCTTTTCGCCCATCCCTGTGCTGAGTGGAAGCGACCGAGAGGTGGAAAGTGTATGACCACGCAACGAAGTAGGGAAACACTAACCAGTAAACTGAGTCGAGTCGGCAACTGCCACCTCCTTGGATAAGGACCTCGGGACTCAAATCACCAGTGGCTATTGACAGTGGCAGAAATGGGCCATTCGCTTAGTCAGTGACGCTCGTGCACCAAAGCTGTCGCCTTCAATACGTAGCTACCCGATTTCTCCGAACACACTGAATATGTCTTCGCCTCCAAGGCTTGGTCGTGTGTCCCACACTCCTGTTTTCCGGTAGCAGCTGGAACCATTGGTACACGGTTTTGAATTGTACCCCCAGTTGTTTTTCATGGTCTTGTGACTTCCACACCTCACACCTCCCTCACTATGAAGTTTTCGTCTCCTCTAGGACCCCAGTCGTACTATATCTTAGTCACTCTCAGTGCAGAATAGCCTCCCCTTTCCGTCGATTGTGGTTATTTGCTGCCAGTGTAAGCTTGCGCTATCCGTTTTTAACATCCTGTCTGTGTAATTGTTTCTTTTCACGCTTCTTCCATGTGCGTTTGGCTCGTTCGCCGTTTGACTCATTCAGACAATGACGGTCATACGGACATACTAGCTCACATGATGCCGTTCTATTCTTACGACGTCCCGCACACTTGCGGCCCGGAACCTGCCGTTTGCTGTCAGTTCGACTTTGCCCGACTCCAGCAGTTTAAGTGTCCTTGGAAATTCCAACCTCAGGTAATCACACAGAACAATGTGGATGAACGGTAAGTTTGTGTCATCCTGTGTTTGCAAACGTATTTGGTAGACGTTATCGCTAGGACAAGTCCCTAATCCTTAGGCGTCTTAAAGGTTTCTAGATTCGATTGTCGTAGTGTCAGGTTTAGTATGTATATAGCCTCGAGTCGGTTTTACCCCCGGAGCATGAAGTTTACGAAGAAGCTGGAAGTGATCTGCGACCACCATTGTACAGACCAAGTTGGTTTTTGACTGGTACTAGCTGGCCAAGTATGTGCGTAGGGTGCGTCTTCTGAGCAGTACGAGCCTTTTGTACACACTCGGTATCCCAATTCTTCATTTGTCCCTACTTGCCTTGACAATCCTGGGCCGCCAACTGACTGTTCAGCTGGTTGTATAGATTTCTGTGAGCAAAGCTCAGGGGACATTACCTGTTGTGCCTGTTGGGTCCATCAGTGACAGCTATATTTGGAAAAGATAGCCTAACACGTGTGCGTGGACGGACAACCAGCCACAACGGACCCCCTTAGGTAGTGCACTCTCCATACAAAGAGCACTGACACGTAATTTCCAGGACTGAGCAATATGAGAGAGCAGCTGTCAACTCCCACTGAAGGTTCTGGAGGTCCCCCTTAGCAGGGAATTTTTCTCTCGGACCAGATGATGTCATGGCAGTCCAGATTTCTTAATATTCCCATACTAGAGTTGATCTGCGGATGATCAGAGAACTCAAGACATGACAGTTACACAGATAAACTATGGGTGATGGACAGGTGAAAACTACCAGACGGATAATGGACTGTGCTGCAATGTCTATAGGTCGCCGCAGTATTCGTCAATCAAAACACATATGGCTTTCACCAGCGGTACGCACATCAATGTGGGTTGAACTTTCCTACCGGGATTTGGACCTATGTGTGGTCACTTCCCTCATGTGACTGTCCCATTATAGGCCTTCTGCAACCTGGTTGTCCCTTAAATAGGGACACTTGAACATAACGAGACTTCATCTCTGGTTACCTAGATATGGCATATGGATTGAAGAGCTAGTGCTTGCAGAATCGAGCTTACGGAGAGTCATTCTGGTTTTCAAAGAGGGTATGCGAGCACTATGTGTGGACCACCGTGGCACCAGCCTGGTGGCCGTGGTATAGAAGGGGCTCTCTGGTCATTAGAAGGTTGATTGATTGAAGCGAGAGATAGATCCGTTAAAACCCTACTGGGTTCCGTCCTGCAAGAGGATGCATTGATTACATTTTCATCCTACGACAGGTTCGGAACAGCGACACTACTAGGAGCTTGACTTGAAAACTGCCTTTGACTCTCTGGATTGCCAGGCAGTGTTTATGGAACAAAGTTGTCTCCCATATGTTCTTGTTCCCCATTAAGGCCTCGTACGCCAACTTCGGCGGACATGTGTAGGTCTACTGGAAGCCTTCGGCTGAGTTCACTAGGAGTGTCAGGCACGGCTATGCTATTTCATCTTTCCCCTGGAACTTTTCTGTCGATATGGTCATGAAAGATGCACGTTCAGCCTGTGTGGTCGAAATTCTCTCAGGGCGTTCGCTCAAAGGTATTGAGTACGCGGATAGTATAGCTCTTCTTGGA
>NW_008751815.1:64241-85746 GCF_000715545.1 Opisthorchis viverrini
CAGTGATCATAAGCTTCTTTTGGCAGAAAATTCAGTTCACTACGGGCGCAGGGGACTGATCATCAGAGCTTTCACGCTCGATGATTAAGATGTCTGGATTTTACCTTACAATCTGTCAGATTGGTATGCACTAGTCCCAATCGACTTCCTCTGTCTAGGCATGGGCAATCTGGCAGTATCCCAGCCCTCGTGCTTCCCTCGGGTGGCATGGCAGCTAGGCACCGAAAGAGTTACAGCTGAACGATTATTATTATTATTTATTTATTTATTAATCGACAAGCGCGTTCAGCTTGCGTGACTGAAAGGTGCACCGTAGCACGCGTCTGCTGCAAGGTATCATTAGTATGCTCCGGTAAGGTTCAGATCCTGTTAGTTATTGGGCATAGTGAGGCGATGGATAGTTTTCCATGACAGTCAAATAAGTGATCCCTTCGACTCTACGTGGAAATACACCAGGCACTTTCATGTTCACACTGATGGTGAATGGCTCTTGTTCAAGTTGTGTGTAGGGCCCCACTGATCACTTCAACCAAATCTCCTTTTCAACTGGACTCCGCTCCTATCCTGGCTTCATCCTGACCCTTTCATTGCCATCTTTCGTGTTAGAGCTCAACTACTCGCCGATCAGTACCGAAAGAAGGCTATGCTTTTTGACAACGACGGTGTACTCCTTGTTCCTCTGGGGGACGATTTCCGTTATTTATCAGAAGAGGAGTGGGGTCTGCAACTGGATAACTATGGTCTACTCATAGAACATATCAATTCGAACCCGAAATATCGTATCAAGGTCAGTTTCTCAGCTCCTCACTTCCTTATTCGTTTGCTTGATAATGTTCGTTTAGGTGTAGCGTTATCCGAAAAAGGTACCCATTTTTTCGTTTATAATTAGGGCACTTCCGGTAATACAAACGGGTTTCCGAATAACTTCATCCTTTATCGGGGGCACGTGACAGTCTGCTCCCCGTAGGACTACCGTGGGGGTCCATCTGGATAAGGTGGTTGGTTGTGGCTCACGAGGATAGCTACTGTTAACTATCCAGGAATGCCCCAGGGGGTATTTCGACCCCCGGGGTTTCGGGGCATGTGAGTCACGAAGTTTTGGAGGAATACTGAGACAGGGTGATGTTGTCTGGCGAAAGTTTGCCGTGTACTAATACGGACCCTCAGGCACACAGGCTCTTCAATCAACAGACCCAAAGAATGTTGCCGTACAGGGTGATGTTGTCTTACACCACCGGATGTAGTGAAGTTTGGCGAAAGTTTGCCGTGTACTAATACGAACCCTGAGGCTCTTCGTAAGGGACACCATCAATCAACAGACCCAAAGAATGTTGCCGTTCGACAATCTGTCTCAGTGTAATGATATGGTCAGCTCCCGGTAATTGATATCCTCAGGAGAGGGTATACTGGTTGCCGCTAATGGTTAACTACTAGACCAAAGTCACGTGCACTCGTTTAAAAGTCGAACAAAAATAATTTTTCGTGCATTTTGCAACCGACTTTTAACTAGAAAACCGTAGTAATTCATACAGAAAGGGTCGAGCTGTTCCGATATTGTTTCTGTACCGCAGTCTGGCTTTTAAGTCAGATAACTTCTGGGACGTTGAAGCATCACTGTGGAACACTGATTTGCTGTCGATGATGATGGCATGCATGCACGGTGCTAAACTCGCTGAGACTCGCTGTGCTAGAATGATGGAGATTCGTGGATCTTCTGTACCGTAACAGCACTGAAACTTCATTGGTCAAACATCGGTTTGCTCAGACAAGTGACAAGTGACTGGAGTATGCCTTATGTATCTTGATGTTTTTTTTTACACCAGATGCGGTTCGCCACAGTCTCAGACTACTTCAATGCTCTGCACCAACGTCTTAAAACGCGATCCAACGAACTTCACTTGGCCACAGAGATGACACAACTTACCGGTGACCTATTCACCTATGCCGATCGGGATCATGACTACTGGAGTGGCTACTTCACCTCACGTCCAGCGGAAAAATTTCTCACAAGACACTTACAATCGGAGTTGAGGTGAGTGTAACCAGGTGACCGTCTTTCTCGGTTCCTATCCCATCTCAGCCTTTCGCTTGCAGTTGATCACACACCTTGCCTCTGTACTTTTGCTTTACTCTTTTTAATGTCTCCGTAGGTCAGCCGAATTACTGTATTCGTACACGCATCAGTTCTTGGCCTCTGACCAGACGAGGTACGCGCTGTTAACGGGTTTTCAGTCATCTCTGTTTGACCATCTCACCGAGGCTCGCCGCACGTTGGGACTACTCCATCATCATGACGCGATCACTGGTACGGCAAAACCGTTGGTCGCATCGGACTATGCGGCGAAGTGAGTTCGACTGGAACAACCGTTTCCTGAAATATATTCACTGCGAAGACTAGTTTAAGTACTGTTGCTTTTTTCGCTCGCCGAAGTCATCAGACGAGAATACGACCCGTTTGAGAAAGCCTATGTCGCTGCGAAGGTCCGAGACGGTTGAATTCTTTTGGTTACTGCGTGTGGGGGAGGTACCTATTCGCTGTAGATGGTTTGATTGCTGCATCTTTTTAGCTGTTATAAACAACATCTTTAGGCCATCTTTTTAACACTCATCCATTGCTTGTTTTTGAATCGTGTGCTGTTCTATCGGGACGCTAAAATTTATCGACCTTAGCGAAGCTAAATCGATTCGATCCGGTCCGTATGCTCCATTTTCTGTTTTGATTCTCACGCAGCCCAACGAAATTCTACAATGGCTCATTAGGCTACTCGGTCAATCGATGATATCACGCCAGTAACTCTGTTCAGGCTTATCTACCACACAATTATGATAAAAGTATCATAAACTTGGAAGTATTCTGAAAACAAAACGTCCGAGCACCGTACGGTTGGCGGAATCGACAATGAATCACAATGGATGCAGTTTTGGGGTTTTATGGAATGGGTATTTTGTTCATAGCCACACCACTCTCGTTTGAACGGCCGTGTTCCTGTTATGGCGTAATTATTCCGGTGAGTCCACACCAAAGGGAAGCACACTGGACTCAAGTTTCGCTCTTATTAGAGCTCATCAACAGTGCATATCCAATGGGATTTGAACCCCGGACATCTGACATGTGAGGCGAGTGCGTAACCACTACTCCGCCGATGCACGTTGAACGCATCTGAATTTTCACGTCTGAACAGGCGAATGTGTTCACACTTGAGCGGTGTGATTGGTGTGCCCGGCTCATCGAACGACAACCCAGTAACCATGGGTCAATGAGTAGTTGTCATTTGCTTGGGAGTAGTTTGTCTGTGAAGGAAGAATTCCCCATAGATAGGCTAGTTAGAATGTTCTGTAGTTCAATTCGGTTCAATCTTTCAGATTAAATTTTCTGCTTCTGCAATCCCCCAAAACATCAATATCCCCAAATAAAGAATATCCCATTTGCCAGGGATTGTTTGTCTCTTTTGAGAGTGATCTCTCTTCGGAGACGGCTCCCTGAAAAAGTACTGTACGCCCAACAACCAACAAACCCCGTTTTTCTCCTACCTACACTGTTATTTTCCCTTTCGGTTATCAATCATATATGCTTTCGCTTCCAGGTTACTCAATGCGATACGTGCGACACGTTTGGTTTTCTCTGTATCGGTTGCCCATCTCCTCGTGCTGTTCGTGGGTCATCGTGCTGAAGATAACCCACGCCTTCCCATACCCGGTGCCGTAAAGGATCGCTTGAAAAATCTTCTGGTAAATACCAACCCATCGGATGGACTGCAAGATGTGTCCTCTTTGGAAGACGAATTTTTCACAGAAGGTCGTTCGCGCCCCAAGATTCTCAAGCTTGATCCGAAAGGTTCTCCGAGGTAGGCAGAATACTATTTGCGATGGGCTAATTACACCTAAGCTGATTTGTGGAAAGCAATTGTGCACATTTTGCCAACCGTAGTTCGAACAGCGTGTTAGCGAAACACATTCGTTTGGTTTTAACAGAAGACTCACCTCGATAACCAGCTGAATCTCCCCTTTTTTATAATGTCCTTAAACAGCTCAATATGCTGCACCAGGCCGTCTCATGTTTCAGTTTGTAAGATTTTCGAGATATCGTCAGAAATTGCATAGATGTAATGGACTACTCATACGGTTGCTGATTGCTCTTCGGTGCCCCACTCCCCTTCCTCAGCTTTTTAATGATGCATGCTATAACCGCTGTCTGTCCGGAAATACAGTCTTGATAAACCATGTGTTACTTTTCTTTCAGTTTTGTATATCTCTTCAATCCCGTTCCGTATCCGCGCACCCTGTCTACCACACTGACATTGCAAGGACCCGCCCCGAAAACGCTGCTGATCACTCAGTCCACTTTGAAGGATCATTTGATTTCACAGCGACAACTTGTCGTGCAGCTCGAGCCATCAGTTCAGTACGATTCTTCGATGCCAGTAGAATTTTTCACGGCCCGAATTGGTCCGGTGCTGATGGGTCCAATGTCACTGACGCGCCTTTCTGTCCAAGTGGACGGGAAAACGATTGTCACACCTTTACAACCGTCATCGATCGATTCGTCCGATTCACAGTGAGTCCCATTTTCGTTCTGTTTTCCCATTCACTGTCTGTCGTGGATCGACACTTAGTTGCCAAATAAAGCAATGTCAAATGGAGCATCCATAGGGTGCATGTTCCGGGTCGCGTCTTCCACTATACCATCGTGAAATTGTAGGGTAGGACCAGCTCTAGTGACACAGGGCTCGTCATAAAAGACGCAACCGAAAAGAGCCTATCAAAAGGCCAAAATTTGTGTGACAGATTTTCTTCACTGACCTGCTGTTCAATTCACAATGACTTTCCCTTGGTGCTTGAGTACCGGCAACCCAGCTGAGTTATTATGGACCAATGAATCACACAAAATATCGCAGAAACTTTGAACAGTCATATAATGATATGTAATAATCGTTCAGCTGTAACACGTCCGGTACCTAGCTGCGATGCCACCCAAACCTAGACGGGAGAAATCAAGTCACACAGTTTGGGTTCGAAGCCACTAATCTGTTAGCTAGTGTTGTATCATGTTACAAACGTTTAGCAGTTTCAGATTTAGATTGTTGCATTAACCGACTTTTGTTTCCCCAAAAATCTTTCTTGAATACGGCCTCTAGCAAATCATACGGACTGAATTAAAAACGAAACTTTGGGGACAACCGAAAGGAAGGGGTCTCGAATTCCAGCATTTATCACAGAGACTCTAATCAACAACTTGAAACAGACTATAATACCAGATATCAGTCTCTAAATAATGGTCACGTGACCTAGACAATATTCTCATCGTCATCGTCAAAAAGAGTACATTCCAACGAACAGTCCAAATAGTATATAACTGTTTCGGTAAAATTGATTTCACGATTAGTGAACTAGACTAATGAGGGTTTTTTTCAGAATACTTCGTCATTTGACTTTCTAAGAGACCAAAAGAAGCTGAGTTCTACCGGCCAGATTGGGCAAAAAACCACAGTGACCATGCAGTGTACTACAAACGCAGCTCCAGGAGACACTCCAAACCAGTGAATTCCAAAAGTAGCACCGTGACCAGGAACGTTTCTCAGGAAAAAGTGCAACTCAACCAACTAGCAGCGCTATTCCAGGCAAAAGAATTACAGCACCACCTGGATACATCAAGAACATTTCCGAAATGACTGCAAAATTATTGGGATGCCGTCATACTACTGTTACCTTCTCATCTGCGAACACCACAGCGAGAATTGTCAAAATCGGAAAGAAACCACTTGCGGTGAAGAAAGTCAACGTCCTTCGCAAGATTGCGATAGCACGCAAACCTGCCTACACAGAGTTGGTCTTCTTGAGTATTTTTCACTAATCTTCACTCATGAAGATCTGGGGCGAGATGGCCCAAGTGGTTAGAGCGCGAATTTACTGACCGGAAGGACCGGGGTTCGAATCCGGCCTCCGCCTCTCGACTTCCCCTGTCTAGGCTTGGGCAACCTGGCAGCATCCCAGCCCTCGTGCTTCCTTCGGGTGGCATGGCACCTAGGAACCGAAAGGGTGCTGCAGCTGAACGCTATCTTCTTTCTTTCATGAAGATCTAGAAGGACTGGATGTCCACGGAAATCCACTCAGTCAATTTATCAGCTTTAGACTGTGTACTACAGGAAAATTGGTCTCCTCCGTTACTTTTTCGATCACTGGAAATTGGGAGATTGTGGTCATGCATCCAACCGTCGGAGGCGATGGCATGTTCAGTTAGTTCGGGGACGAGGTAGCGTGGGTCGTAGTGCCGCAGTGTAAGCTCTGCCATTGTCCGACAATCTCACGTCACGTTGGCGTCATAAATTTGCAAAAGCTGCCCTGATCTTCCCGATTCGAGAAGTAATCTCATATCCAGCCAGTCCACCGCATCCTCTACAACTGTCCCGGTAAACAAATTTTTCTTCCACTTCGATTGGCTCGTCCTCAAACATGAGGTTTGGATTTGATCCAACCAAGTCGCATAGCAACGCCTGACACTTTGGAGGTGTAAAGCGCATACCAAACCATGCAGCAGAGTTATTTAGGTTATTTATTATCGTTTGCATTTTTTGAGGGATCTGAACAAGGGATGCTACATACTCAATGTCTGTGCGGACCTCCTGGGAGCATTCTGATCCGCGAAGTTTCAGAGGCATGCAGAGGAATTTCCAGCAGCACATGAATAACAGTGTGGAAGAAGAAAGGTGCGAGAGGTTAGACCCGGACATGGTGAACTCAGGTGAAGGCTTACCGTATTCTCGTACGCGCCCACAGGAGTTCGCATACACTGCCCTCATAAGGGAAATACATTTGGAAGGAACATCCTGTCGAGGTTCGCGATACGGAACTTTGAGTGACGCGTAGGTTTGACAATCCTGAATATCAAAAGGAAGAATTGGGTTCGTAATCCTACGATACTATATGTGTACAACAAACCTCAATAGTTCATGTTCGTAGCGCGTCAACAAGTTCACAGGTCTGTCACTGACCGGCACAGTGCAGTGTCAACGTCCGCACACCAAACAACGGCGAGCGAAATGACCGCTCAGTAGCGTGGATTGCGGTCGTTCCTTCCGACGACGGTCTCGTGATCCTCATTGGACGTGCGATCACGCGGAACCCTTGAGAAAACAAGTCAAGGTAGGCTCAGCATACGGGACATGAACGCACATGGGTAAGCAGGTCAGCAGCGCAAATTCACAGACACACGTATCAATACACAAGTGTCGGGAAGGACGGCCTCTGCGGCAAGGTGAGTGGCGGGTACGATTAAGCAAAACAACTGGAGATCAAAAGTACATAGGCGGAGTAAGCAAATGAATGGGGGATTATCATAAGGTTAAGTTAGATTCAACACATCCCTGATCGCCAGATACTGCCAAAGCCTCTGAAGATCGACGTAGTCATATGTAGCTTTCACCTTAAGGCAAACACCTAACGTGGGACCTTTGAAGGAATGGTGATGTTCAAGAACTTATCTCAAAGTAAAGGGATGGTCGATGCACCGTCGGTCAGGGCGAAACCTTGCTTGATTCTCACAAATCTGTCTCTTTCGACAATCGATCAACCTGCGCAAAACAATGCCAGAGAGCACCTTAGATGCGATGGATACCAGGCTGATGCCACGATGATTTTCGCATGAAAGTTCTTGCATCTTTTTTGAAAACTGGGATGGCGGTTGAGAAGCTCCATTTGTCTGATTTTCTGTCTTCCTTCCAAATCTTCTGCAGTATGGTTGTTCACCAGGACCTCGTCACCTTCTTTGAGTAGCGCTGGGTGTGGGCCCTCTGCGCCAGGTGCCTCGTCGCACTTGAGGATTGATATTCCACGCTGAAATGCTGTCAAGAACAAAGAGTGCGAATTTACGCCGTCGTGTGTCTGCTCTCCATAAGCGATCATGTCTACCAACATCTGTTACAAAATAACTCTAGGACTTCAGTGTCATACTCATACAAGAAACCATAGCAGAAACTGGAAAGTTCACTGAATGAACTCCAGTTTTGTGGGCGCCGATTCGGACAGAACATGCAACTCGTAATAAAGGTCAATGCATCAAATGTATGTATATACTATATATATCCATACATACACGCTGTATATTATACTATACTACTACGTTATACTAAACTATATTGTACCATTGGTAGTGTTGGTTGATTGTTGATCAAGGGGCTTTTGATCTGTTCACACTGAGCTTGGCAGTTGACTTGCGAACGTTTCTCCACAAACGATAGTAATATTGACGTTAGATCACTCATGCAGGTAGACAATTCGCACTGCTTCTCAGCTGGGGCATTCGAAATTAGTACTAACTTTTGACTTCCGACTTCACAGTGAACTTGATGATTAACCGAGCGCCTTCTTTTTCTCGGCTTTTGTTCTGCAGTGCAGCGGATATTGTGCTGAGCAGCGACACGGTCGAATTGCGGTTCGATGCACAGACGGGCTTGATGAAAGTGAGTCCTATCATAATAACATGAGTATTTCTTGGTGACCGCGTTGCTCACACAGCGAACTTGGATTTGGTCCAATGATACTGCGCTTTACAACGAGAAGTAGTCTGAAGGCTGTCGTTCTTTCACTCATCTGTTGCGCTCTGTTGTCCACATCCCACGCAAATTTGGAGTGTGCTTGTTGAACACTCGTCATATGTGCGTACCGGTCCGGCTGTAAAATCGGAAGGTGGTCTGTTAATGATTGAATGCTAAATTTGCGAGTGTCAGTTCCTCGTCGCGAATAGGTCCCGGCCAAACCGACACACCTCAAATTTCATGAGTTCCTAATCGAGCTACGCGCTTGGTGTATGTTGATATAGTAGTGGTAAAGAAAGAACTGAACGAAACTCAGTTGTACCAGATTACAGTATCAGATCCTTATCAGATACAGAGAACATATTACGTTTGTCGGCCGACCTTTTGGAATCAAACTGTGAGTGCGTCAAGTGAGTTTCACCTCGACGAGTTCGGATCAACCAATACGTTTTCTCTCTCCTTAAGCGCCAGATAACTACTGGTTCCGGCAGACTGATACCCCACCGCTGTCTGATCAGTGAGGAAATTAAACAAGAAAGGAGAGCATGGATAGTCTCCGGTCACTGCGCTGCGTGTGGAAGGAGGAAAAGCATTTGCTGCGGAGTTATTTATTAGAAAATGCCAACTGAACAGTTACAAAGTTAAACCTCATATGCACCTGGATATCCGTCTTCGTGAACTCTCCTGGATATTCATTGGCTATCACGCAGCAGTAAACGAATGCTGCAAAGGAGTTCCACAAATTCCGAGACGGAGTTACGAGAAAACCACACACTACTCGCATCTCTCATTAGTAGTATCCACCGTTACACTTGTAAGTGAAATGTCACAGAATCCACAGAGTGTATTGTATTCTTGGACCACTTGGGTGTACCCTATCTCACAACCTTGTTGAGAAGAACGAGCCGGTTGACAAAATTTGAAATTAGGTATTATCAAGATTTTAGGACGCGCCTACCTTTCGTTGGTCCAACTCTTTGTGAAGTGTAAAAACGTGTTTTGCACAACCCTATCCCAAATGAAATACTGCTTCCTGTTGTCGGACAAGGTGACGCAAATAGTCTAGTTACAGCGTAAAGGTCAGTTATCACTTTTGTGATTACCACACTCATTGTGAGCAGCTTTTTTGAAAATAAGCACGACCATCGAATTGTTGCATTTGTTTCCCACTTTGTGAGACGAAAATAAATAGGAAGTCAGACTTCAACGACTGAGGACTTTATCTTCATCCTCGATTAGGGAGAGTTGGGGTTCGTCAGCGGTTGAGGGAGGGGCTGTATTCACATGTTTCTGAGGCCGTCTGGAGTTCCAAGTTCACTGTCCACGACTTTGTGACGGACAAGAAATCAATAGAATTGAGCGATGGGTGGTAGCCAGTTGATTCATTGTTCAAAGTAGTTAGGCTAGCGTTTTTTGAGATCAGATCCTTGTCACAGATCAGTCCACAACGACCATTTCGGATCTGCTGAGTTTCCTCAGCCCTCTCTATCCATCAGGCTTCTTGGACACTCCCTTTCAAGGGAACACTTAGAATTTGTCGAATCTTGCTGTATTCTCGACTGGTGAACAGGTTGTAACCTTGTTCGAGATCCATTGTGTGTAAATACAATCGATTGCGTTGTGCTAGAAGCAGAGGTTCTAAATTCTTGTAGGGTGTCAGATATTTCTTTTTTGCAAGTGTCTGCACTCGAAGATGTCATAAAATTGCAATCATGCAGCTGCGTCACTTTGAGCGTAGATCAGTCGTGTGTAGCCCAGAAGGAGTATAAGTACTGAGGTACTATCAGGTTGCTCAAGCCTAGATCGCAGCACTAGGAAAACCAGGGTTGGGTTCGAACCATGGGCTTCCCATCGACTAAGAAGATTCTCAATGGTTGGTTTCTCTAGGTTTTTTTATTTCATGTAAAAGTTCAGGCAGTTTCACCACCGGGCTATACGTAATTTCCGAAAAGCGCGAAAAATCGAACTAGATCCCAAATAGGCGTCCCAGAATGAGCTACCGTCAATGATTGATTGATTGATTGATGCTACCAAAAGTAGATGATTTGAAGCTGGCTCGAATGTGGGAGGGCGCCATGTGAGTAGCCGATTATGGTTGTCTGAGAAGTTGGTACCACGCAGAAACAGTCCTACCAGATACATCTAGAAACATCAGAAAGACAGTCATAGGGTCTCAGCAGCGCAAAGTCTACTTGCACATTCGTGCTCTGGCACCCTCAACACTATCTTAACTTGTAGCCCGCTTCAGTAAAGCACTCTAGGTGTCGCCTTTGAGATTCTCAGAGCCTCAGTCTGTCTCCAGCACGTTTAGGAACTGCTTTCAAACAAGCCGCGCACACTTGACATGTATCTAATCAGGGAAGCGTTGTTTCAGTCGTTAGCTCCGGCATAACAATTAACTTCTGGATCATCAGCAGACTGGAAGAAACCAAGGAGAGATCAGTTGGACAGCTGTGAAAAAGAAGGGAGACGCCTACAATAGTCTGAAGCATCTGCTCTGCTGTATTCGGCGACCCGGCAGGTAACACCACGCAACAGAGCTGGCATGAGGTTATTTCTAGTTGTATGATTCTCAATTGCATGCGAGTTGGCATGCTACCGGGGTGCCCAAACTTAGATACGAGGGTGATCTAGTTTCCCAACCAGGGGCTTTTGCTAAAAAAACCTGACCGCAAGTTGGCACCACTAGAGCAGTCTACTTTCCTAAAGGTCAAGTCACTACACAGGTCCCGGTCCCCACCTTAGAGGACCGGGATATGTGTTATCCGCACCTCTGTTTGACCTGTTATCAGAAACTCTGAGTGTTACAAGTACAATCCTCAGTTTAGCTTACTGGGTTACGTAGATACAAAAACCGTCACACCATTGGTCAGCGGTTTTCTGCATTATCATCTGTATTTAATCACATGTACGGATGTTACCAGAAGGAAGTGGTTTCGCGTTAGTAGTGGACGGCGGCCAGTCAGTGAATCACGTGACCAACCTTTTACGCTCACCAAATGGATGCAAATAAGACTAAAATGTCGCACTTTTCCGAATTGATTTTCGTCGTCCACCCTTGGTTGGCGTGTACCGAAGTCCACCAATGGAAGGTCACGAGTATGGAGAAAATTCGACATTACTTCATTAGATCGTGATAACTACCAATACGGGTAAAGCTGCGGCGCTTACTCCTTTCTCTTATCGAAAGTCTAACCGTTTCCACCTTTAGATACATCAATCAGCCATCTCCGTATATTTTTCACCCTTCTTTTGAATAAAGCAATTCATCGATCGACATTCTGGACTCTACCTGGACGTACTGGTCGATTTTGTCCAGTATCATACAGGTCGAAGCAAGTCACACAGCGGAGCCTATCTGTTCGTTCCTGAGGGGGCCGGCAAGGTATGTGTTGCCCCGTTTCCTGTGGAGAATTTGTTTGTTATATTTTTGCCTCGTAATACGCGTATTCAAAGTCCAGATAAACATGTTTCCTCTGTTTGTGCCAGTTTCACACTTGGTAAATAAAAAAATGAAATCATTCAGCTGTAGCACCCTTTCGGTGCCTAGCTGCCATGTCACACGAGGGTCGGGATACTGCCAGATCGCCCAAGCCTAGACAGGGGAAGTCGAGGGGCAGAGTTTGGGTTCGAACCATGAACCATCCGGTCAGTAAATTCGCGCTCTAACCGCTTGGTCCTTCTCACACTTGGTAGCAGCATTGCAACTTCTGATTCTTCTTTTTATGGCTTATAGAATGGCAAAAAATAAATAGATTACGGAAACAGACTCACCTGCATTCCTGTTCCTTCTGGGAATTCATAAATTTCAAAGTCAACTGGTAAACTGCGACACCGCATACGACTCAGTGGTATCCTGCTGCAGTCATTCCGAGTTGTCTACAACTCCAGATAATCATCCATAAAATCTGGATTGGAACTGACAACAAGCACGCCATCGGCCGCCTAACAGTCAAATGTTACAGCTTCTCCAATCATGCACATTGGAGATCACGCACTCTGCATCCTAGAAGGCGTGTCGAACCGATAGTACCCGAAATTTTCGTCATCACTTTCATGCCCCTCTGGAAGGTCAAAGGTTAGCCATCCCTGTGCTTCTGTTACTCTGAATTGGGCACGGAAAACAGCATCCTTTTGGGTAGGCGACGGCGCGACATGCGCTATACACTGCCTAACCAACGCGGCTTCTGATGATGGACATATTCCTCAATGGAAGTCCTGTTGTACAACTGGACAATCTCATTGCAGATTCCCCGATATCAGCCTACACTACATACGGTTGTGTCTCACACCTGAAGACATCTCAGTCCCGCTGCTCGAACAGACCAAGTCTCACAGCCATAAAACAAACCAGCCCGCACTATATAGCCTGATACACGCGTCCCGGGGATACGGCGCTTTGATGCCGGTGACTTTTGCAGCAAATCTAAACACTGTCCCAAAATGTCCTAAAAGCGATGTAGGAACAGTACACCCGGGGTAAAGTTGTAACACACTTTACGGTAACACAAGTGGTTTAACGGGGCTCACCACAAGTTAGCAAAGATCTCCACAAGGTGAAATGTTTATTAGAAAACACGAGTGCTCATCGAACTTGTCGGACAGACGCAAAGCGAATAAATAGAGAACTTAGCGAAATACACTCATTTGCGAACCAATTTAGTTTTGACGAGAGACTCACCTGGAACCCAGCTGAATCTCTCGTTTATGGTGTTCTCAGGCAACTGAATGTGCTGCACCAGGCCGCCTCATGTTTCAGTAGCTACGGTATTCGAAATATCGCGATACACGTATATTTGTAATGTACTACTCATAAGGTTGCCGAAAATCCATCGACAGCCCACGACCGGTTTCGCCCTTCTTGGGGCTCATCAGGTAGGCGCAGTCCCCGGGTTTCCGTCAACCTTATGTTCTACTTGAGACCAAATTGCACGAAATTAGCGAATCATTTGCAAACTTGTTATCTCGATCTCATGCGTCGTCTATCGTTTTTTCACCTGTGAACAAAACGAATGTTGACATTCGCAGATGGATGATAGCGGATTGGTTGGAAGGTAGTTCACGAATACCTTCGAATCTCCCATGAAAACCAAATGGGTATGGGGATGACTGCATTTGTGGAATTTCGTGCAATTTCGGTTCAAGCAGAACATCAGGTGGACGGAAACTCGGAGACCGTGTCTACCTGATGTGCCCCGAGAAAGGTTAATTCGGTCGTGGGTTGTCGAACAGTTTTCATCAACCTTGTGGGTAGTTTCCTTCCGGATAGGATACTGTGATATCTCGAATATCGTACTAATTGACACATGGGGTGGCCTTTTTGCAGCGCGTTTGCTTGAAGAATATCATAAATGAGGGATCCGGCTGGATTTCAGGTGACTCTCCCGTGCTGGCCAAATCGGTATGCCAATGGGTGTACTTGTCTGATCACTGCCCTTGTGAGTGTTCATGAAGCAAAAAAAAATCGAATCTAACAAGATTTTCACTATTTTATCACAATACTATCATAGTTTATTCTTTTCGCTTTCCTATTTTCTGAGAAAAATACTACAATAGTCAGTTGAACCAATGTAGTATCAGTTCAGCCTCATTCTGTCGAATCAGCTCGAACGAACCGAACGGTACTTTAAGCGAAGTGCCTTCACCGTAGGAATATCAAGCACTCTTAGTCAAGGAAACGATTTTCACCTCGTCGGAGGAATAGCCGGCAAATTAGCTGCAACCCTAGACATCGTCATCATCATCGACAGCATGACACAAATGTTAAACACCGATTCTTCCCTACCGTTAGTTGTGAGTGTCACGGTTCTACGATGGCTGGGATACTGTCAGGGAGCCCACACCTATACAGGAGGACGATCAGGGTCCTCAACCAAAGCCATTGGCTCAAAAGCCTGACCGCAAGGCAGCCGTGTTTGGCGGGAAGTTCAAATGAATTACCGTTTCTACGGAACAAGTCACCACATGTTCCAACCCCCAACCAGCATGGCTTTTTCGAGCTGTTCTTCTGCATCTGCATGTTTGACATTGCTTGAAAAAATCCACTCTTGTTGTTTACGAAGCATGCAAATGTCACCTTAAATCCCCTCCTTTCCCGGTTTCCCCTCAAAAGGTGATGGAACTCCCCAAAACTCCCCAACTTCGTATAATCCGTGGCCCACTGTGCGACGAAATCACTGTCTACACGCAGTATGTCAACCACACTGTTCGACTCTACAAGGACGGTAAGATATTGGTCCTCTTTTCCAGCGGATTTGACTTTGAAATGTTTCCTCTATCGTCGTAGTGCCGTGGTTTGGTGTCGTGGTATATGCAGTCCACTTTTGACGGTTCGAACCCCAGCGTATCTAGTGCTGATGAGCCGCGGTAGAAGCCACACGGAAGGCAGTGTATATTCTAACGTTTGTACAGTCTTTTCCGTTTGGATGAGATGGACCAAGTGGTTAGAGCGCGAATTTCCTGACCGGAAGGTCTGTGGTTCGAACCCGACCTCTACCTCTCGACTTCCCCTCTCTAGGCTTGGGCAACCTGGCAATATCCCAGCCCTTCGTGCCTCCTTCTTGTGGCATGGCAGCTAGGCACCGAAAGGGTGCTACAGCTGAACGGTGTGGTGCTCATAAAAGCTGTTTAGACACTGAGACATGAACCGCAGAAGAGAGCGGAAACTCAGACAATCCACAGCTGGTAAACAAACAGAGCTTTTCAAGACAGTCACAATCTAGTTTAAATTCTTTCCCGACAAATCCACTTGCTTTGCTTTCAGGCTGATGGTGCTTTGTTCTTATTTCAACCAATGTATGGAGCATCACACGGCAGCTTTCATTCGTAGGAAGACTTACGTGGGAGTGAGGTGGGATCCTGTCAGCCAGGTTCCAAAGCCACAATGTTTCCATGTATGGTGTGTCGCCTATGAATTAGGTTGCGAGTGAGAGTCGTGAGTAGACTATCAAATGCCGTCACACTGTCTTGGTGGTCGGGTTTGAGTGCCACCACAATCCAATGGACTACACTATCCCGATTCAGGCATTCTGATGTGGCTCAATGTACGGATAACCAAAGAACAGGAGGTGTCCTTTATGAATTTGGAAATGTTACAGGATACCCTGCAGCACATGGCATGCAGCCGATCCCAGTATTATGCAAGCTGCTATCTCCTAACCAAACTGCCTATCTTAAGTTCCGCTGATGGCGCTCTAATTGGAAAGGATGTCCAGCTTTCCAGCAGTGCAGGCATCTTATGCTTGAGCTTTTTCCTTGAAGACATAGGGCTTCTTCGCTCTCGTTCCATTCCCTACGCCACTCTTCCCACTCTTTACTAATGCTTGTTTAACAGTTAGGCATGACTATATATTACTGGTGAAGGGAAGAAGGCCTTCCCTGCGGAGTTGTGTGTTAGGAAACACCAACTGATCAGTTACAGACTATTGGACAGGGAAGCAACACTCTCATGTGCATCTTCTTTACAAAAACGGAGTATCTATCTTCTCCTTGAACACGTCTTCCTGAACTTTCCTGACTGCTACTCAATCGCAAGCAAATGCTACAAAGCGACTTCACAAATTCCGTAATAGATCTCACTTTTCAAGAGACGTGAAGCGGGTTTACGATAAAACATACTACTCGCATGTCCCCCATCAGTAGCATCACAGTTACACTGATACTTTTCTCCACACATTGTTCAAAAAATTTTCTACTTGCTCCCACTCCATTATGGTCAAGGTCAAACTGTCCCATTTCGAAGTAATTTGAGCATTTTTCTATTCCCTGACGATCTTCCCGGTCACGCGTCATAAATTCCGGCAGCCTAGTGGATTGAACTACACACTGGTGTTGTCGGGTTGGCTGTGTTATCATTCATAGATTCCTGCATCGTTCAGAGCCTCGTTAGCCTTTTTTTACGTGGTCTATTATAAAATCGAGTGAGATTAGTTGAAATTTGAATTCGGTATCCATGGTTCATTGAATGGTTAACGGAAGTGCTATTTGTAGGCAAGTATTTTAGCTGAAATATGCGAACTTTAACGACGAATATAAGTGTACGTGTATTTTTGAATAGCAGAGCATTAATGCTGAAGCTTGCCGAATGTTTTTTTTTGTGGGGAGAAAGTCAATCGCACACGATGGACGACCCGCTGATGCTATGCAAATGGTGCTGCTTTCGAATTACCCGAACAGCTTTTGCTTGCAACCATACGAGAAAGGATAAGTATAGACCTCCATCGGCGTGACATGATGGCGAGCTATTAAAGCTATAACCAGCAAACGCAGCTTGTTAGTGATTATTGTCCCCCAGGATGTGGTCCGCTCTTGTAGAAATTGACCAGTCATTCACTCAATGTATTTGGAGTCTTTGAGCACCCTCCTTCGATTTTTCTTGTAATTGTATGTGCCCAGCTTTCCCCTCGGACCTATCGTTCAACGTTGCCAGTCATTCTTTCCAGTTTCCAGTCTTCCATTCTATTTCTAACAACAACGCTGATGAATTCACTCGTGGCAGCCAGTACCACTGCACCTTCGTACGACCTACAGCTGTTGATGACAAAGACGGTGAATGCGATCATGATGATGACGATGATGATCGTAATGGCCGGGATGATGGATGGTGAGAATGATTCCTCTCTCAAAGAGCATTAGCGATGGACTTATGCTTATCGGTCCTTTCAGTTTTGAGGAACAACTCGACTTGATAATATGTATCGATACCTCCACACCAAATGTATTTACCGGGTTTTATTATTGAATTTATAGAATACATTCGCAATGTTTTGGAAGGGGCGAGATGGCCCAAGTGGTTAGAGCGCGAATCTACTGATCGGAAGGTCCATGTTTCGAACCCGACGTACGCCTGTTGACTTCCCCTGTCTAGGCTTGTGCAACCTGGCAGTATCTCGACCATCGTGCTTCCTGTGGGTGGCATGGCAGTTAGGCACCGAAAGGGTGCTACAGCTGAACGAATGATGAACCGACAGTGCTATGTGAACGTCATTCGGAATACAACTGCCTAGAATTGAAGTTACTTGGGATCGGTGAAGCTTAGGTTCAGTGAACGTTCCGTGTTTGGGATCCAGCACTGTTTTCCCACTCTTGTGGTGAACTTTGTTGTCGGACAAGTCCGCCTGATTGTCTTCACTGTTACTGTGGTTCCTGGTCATGGGCTCGAACCCTGGTGTGCGCCGTTTTAATAAGCCATATTTCGAGGCGTTGCTCTATCCGCCATTATCGTTAAATTTACTGGAACATCATTCTTTTGGACAAGCATCACTTTCGGTCTTCCAAACTCCACGTGCGCTTCACACAACAAATGAATTCGATCGAAGCATTTCCATAGCAGAAAATTGCTTTTGCTGATTTCGAACCTTCGTCGCATTCTTTGTCCTTGTCCATCTTTTGCCCCACAGCTCGATACCCCTCACAAGCGATTGAGCTGGAGAACACGGTGGATCTACGTTCAAACAATAACATGGAGCTGGTGATGCGTGTCCGGACCAACATCAGTTCGGCTCATCGTACGTTCTTCACCGATTCCAATTGTTTCCAGGTCAGCCGCGTATGAGTAGTGATTTTTAAATGGGTTTTATCAGTTTTGCAGCTGGTTTGGTTTCAGTCGACTTGCGAAAGATGAAAAGTTTACAGAGCTGGACGTTCTCAACGACCATCTTCTATCGAATGATTCGCCAAAAATGGAGTTAGACGGCTCAATTTCTCTCAACCGGTGGTACTTCAAAGGACGCTTTTTTTAGGAGACTATATGTACTTGTGATCATGGGTGCATAAACAGAGGCCGTCTGTTTGGCTATGCCGATGAAAACGCGGGATCAGTGAGACCACAACCTCGTTAGTTCATCTGGGATACAGCCTGAAAATGTGCACACCGCGTGGGTCTGTGTGTAAGCACTTGGTAGTCTGTTGGTCAGTCTTTTGGTGGCCAGAAAAAGGAGCTTCCTTAGCTGTGTTGAGTTCTACTTAACGGATCCCATATCTTAGTCACGTGCAACTCCTAAAGCCGTCAAATCCTCAATGAAATTTTTCATTTTGAGGAGTGAGTTACATTTTCGTGGGACAAATTGATTAGTATTGTAATCGCCCGATACGGGCTATACAGTTTACAATAATGTGTATATTATGTTGCAGGGAGAGGGAGTTCAGTGTTTTAAGGCGCGAATTTACCGACCGGAAGGTCCGTCGTTCGAACCCGATCTCTGTCTATCGACTTCTCCTGCCTTAAATTGGGCAACCTGGCAGCATCCCATCCCTCGTGCTTCTCTCGGGTTGCATGGCAGTTAGGCATCGAAAGGGTATTACAGCTGAATGATAATATGATGCCCATTTTAGACGAAAAGCAAGTCCGTCATCGTTGGACTGAGCAGAGTGAAAGTGCCACATTATAAGTAATCGATAATGTCACTCGTATAGACACCACACGCTTCCCGATTATTTGTATTCATCCCTGACATTCAAACATATATTCATTCTGCGGATTTCAACACGCATTTGTGGAGAACGTTGAACTCAAATGAGACGCAGTTGCATTTCCCCGCTTTTCAGTAGTCTACTGTGCTGCCTCATGTTTTAGTTGGGTCACCATATGGTCAATGATGAAAACAGCCTTTGGGGGACTGGTCAAATTCCGGAATTCCCATCACTCTCATTGGCTACTTGAGCACCAAAATAGACATTAGTAGACTACAGCACCAACTTGTGTGAGACCCGAATGGACATGATATACAGAAGATAATGCATTGAAAGCTCTCATCAGCTCTCACGATGTCCATCATACACTTACTGGTATCCATCAGTCAAATGATCTGGTTCTATTGCCTTTATAGTGTACGGTATAGCATCTAACAGAACTTCTTGTTTTGTTTATGCTGTGTACATCTGTGAACCTTCCTCGACCACATTGAGTTAATGCAGGTGGACCAGCGTGATTATGCAAGCATATCTTTGTTATTTTTTCCCGTTTGCTCACCTATTCACTGCAAGTCCCCTGTCTGACATGAAATCTCATTCGTATGGTCTGTTTGTCTTGATGTGAATCAACTAATGATCAGTGTGTGAGAGCCTCGAGACCGGCTCTCTTCTGCTTGGAGTTATTATTCCTATCGGTTAAGTGAAGTAGATGAAATGATGTATTTGCCAGGGTTTACCCCCGTCTTGGTGGTCTACTGTCGTCCGTAGTTGGTGGTGGATACTTATATAGATTTGAACCTTGTCGAGAAACTCAATCTCCGGTTCATGAGAACATAATTCAGCGTGCTCAGTCAAGTGAACTGATTCAATACGTTTTCAATCTTCTTCTTCCCAATGCAACAGTTTATTCAACGAACCTACTATGACAAGCTTCCGCTTCAAGGCAATCTGTACCCAGTGACCTGCGCAGCGTTTGTGGAGGGCTTCCCTGAGGTGCGAACCGATCAGAGGCCTGTCAGCGATGAAGATCCGCACATTCGACTCACTCTACTCACAGCTCATGCACATGGTGTGACTAGCACGAATGCAGGTGAGCTGATGGTATGGCTGGATCGCCGTACCCCACAAGATGACGATCGGGGTCTCGATAGCCCGCTCGTAGGCTCTTGGATCACTCAGTCCCGATTCGTACTGCACATTGAGACACTTGAACGACAATCCTCTGGACCGTTTGCCGTGAGTTATCCGAGTGTTTTTCTATGCTAACAGAAACGGTCTGCAATACCCTTTCCTCGAAAGGAACAGTTTCACTAGGGTGTGTGTGTGTGTGTGTGGAATCCTTGCCTTTTTGGACATCATGGTTTATCTCGTTGCCTAATTTCCCCCGAGGATAAGCAAGATGCAAAATTATGGACAATCTGTAAGTTAGTTTCCGATATTTTGGGGAATGATGTTCTTCTGCATTTTACATATAACTACAATAGTTGAGTTGCTGAAAACCAAACTACTGGGTCATATGCCACCAACTGTGACGTCCACTAACACATCAACCCGTACGTGATCTGTGTGGATATTCCACATACTATTGATGATCGTGGAAAGACGTAACCGAGGGATCGCTGAAATTGTAAAGTTTTGTCCATCTGAGGCTGTGGAACTTAGAAAGGAATAACCAGTTCAGCCCGTCTAACCTTATTTTCCCGTCCAAGTAGCACGTCTTTTTGAGCCATGATTGGGTTTGATTATGCGAAGCGAATTTAGGTAATAGTTGGAATACATATATATACAGAAAGTCTTCTTTTCTTTGTTCAATCTGTGTTGTCCCTCCTAGCCTTGTGCGATCAAGCTTTAGAGCAATATCACGTAGGCCATAAATCGGACCACTTGCGATTTTTTTTGGGATTTTTGTAATCTTCACACTTGTCAGACAACTAGGTCAAGTCTGGAAGCGTTGTTACTTTAATTGTACAGAAGCAGTCATTTTCAGAGATCAGGGAGGAAAACGGAAGTTCACAATTTCCCTAACGAATGTCCGCTCTTTTGTAAAGGTCTATGAGTTTGCAAGCGAACCATTATATGCTACCAGACCCCAGAGCGGCCGGTAATTCATTAAGTAAACTTGAGGCACCCGCACTCGCGATATTCTTGCCAGAAGTTTTCTCATTTTCATGGGAATCTCCGAAACGGTACAACACGCAGACTTTGACGTACGAAGGACTGAGCTTCAGCTGACCCGCATCTTGTTTGTCATCACATGTTTTATTTGTTCACTATACCCATCATTTCCTATTTCTCCGACGATCCTATGTCCTCGGCTTATCAGGGGCTGGAAGGAGCACAAACCGCATGTGACACTACTCGTTGTGCTGGTGAATCCGTCAACCTAGTTGTAGTAACGGTATTTTTCTCAGCTTAGTTCTCAGTCTGAGTCTCCCAAACTAGCCTTCACGTCAGAACAACCCGCAATGGTGCACAAAGTATATTAACGCCCAAAACGAAGTCAGGAACACTTGTACAGCGCTTCATATACATACCATAGCCGGCAATAACTTTCTGGAAATTCT
>NW_008751815.1:85845-86725 GCF_000715545.1 Opisthorchis viverrini
TGATACCGGACTGGCAAGCGTCCCGAACTTCCGGCCAATCTTGCGTCAGGATGGACTTCCGACCGTAGCAGCACCTGACTGCGAGTGGTAAAGAATGATCCTTGTGGAGTTCCGCCCAACACTAGTTCGACGTGACAGATCAATCCGAAAACGGATACCGGCTTTGGATACGTGCCGAGTCACCAGCTTCATTTCCTCTGGGGATTATTTGTAGTAACTATCAAGTGTAGTGAAAAATGAGCAAACGATGTTGCCTATTCTCGCTTGGTTGCATGCGTCTCAATGATAGTCCTGTCTTGCGATTCCAGCCAATCACGATGGATCTATACGATTGAACGTGTGAAAGGCATGCGTCCGTTCTCTGCAATATTCTCTTGATTGTGGATTCCTAATATATTCTGATAA
The DNA here is from genome assembly GCF_000715545.1 of Opisthorchis viverrini. Lineage (NCBI taxonomy): Eukaryota > Metazoa > Platyhelminthes > Trematoda > Opisthorchiida > Opisthorchiidae > Opisthorchis > Opisthorchis viverrini. The sequence continues at coordinate 86,251 of NW_008751815.1, forward strand.
ATCCATAACCAAACTTAGTCAGTGAGAAAAAGTGGGTTCACTTTGCACACCATTCTTTTGGGTGTCCCCCCTTCTACCGTCAACGTGGTGACACGACGAACCTGCACAGTTGTTATGCATGCTCACCTGACCACCTCAATCGGAATGACTCATCTAAACAACACGGAGTATCACTTACGTGTACGTCGTATGAGTTTTGCTCACATGGTTTGCGAAAACAACTGCCCCGACCTAAAGCTGCCACCTTGACGTACCTCAATCGGACTCATCTAAACAACACGGAGTATCACTTACGTGTACGTCGTATGAGTTTTGCTCACATGGTTTGCGAAAACAACTGCCTGCCCCTAAAGCTGCCACCTTGACGTGGTGGTCGGGCTTCAGTGCTGCAATGATCCCGCGGGCTACACTGGCTGGAACTTCGTTCCACAAGGTGCAACCATGCCAGGAAGGCCAAAGGGGAGCAGCCAGACCA
>NW_008751815.1:88353-93638 GCF_000715545.1 Opisthorchis viverrini
CCAATCCACTATCTTCGAAGAACTGCCATAGCTCAACAGTATCGATCTGAGCTAGCCCAACAACTCTCCACAGTAAAACAATACTGTGGTGGCAGTGAACATGTGGATGAAGCGTGGCAAAATGTGAAAGGAGCTATCCTAGCGGCGTTCAGTGCTGCCTGCCCGACTTCTCCAATTCGACCACAAGACCACTGGATGTCGTCGAGGTCGTTATCCATGATTGGTGCCAGGACCCCCATACCAGCAGGCAAGGGGTTCGACGGCGCACGCGAATCCCCCAAACGCCATATAGTGAAGAGTCTAAGGAAAGACCGAGAGCTCTGGTGGACATCGAAAGCGCGGGAGATGGAGAAGGCTTTTGCTAAGGGAAACAGCCGTGCCCTTTATCAACTGATACAGCTGATACAGCTGACAATGATGATAATGGATGATGAAAACAACTGGGAGAACTTTTATCTGGCCGCTGACCCAGGTTGCATGAAATTAATGAAATTAATTAATTAAATTCATCATCATCATCATCATCGCCATCGGCAGCATGACATCAGTGTTCAACACCGATGCTTCACTGCCGTACAACCATGATCTCCTTCGTACTCTCCTGCCAAGTCAAGGGTTGGCCACCTCTCTGTTTACAGTATATTCGTAATGCACTGCTCATAAGTTTGCTGAAAATTCGTCGACAACCCATGACCGGTTTCGCCCTTCTTGTGGCTCATCAGGTAAGCGCAGTCCCCGAGTCTCCGCCAACCTTATGTTCTACTTGAAAACAAAGTGCACGAAATTAGCGTAATACACTCATTTGCAAACAAATTGGGTTTTGCGGAAGACTCACTTGGAACCCAGCTGAATCTCTCGTTTGTGATGTTTCCAGACAACCTTATGGTTAATGCATTACGAATATACATGTGTCGCGATATCTCAAATATCGTAGCGACTGAAACATGGGGCGGCCTGGTGCCGCACATTCAGTTGCCTGGAAACACCACAAACGATAGATTCAGCTGGGTTCCAGTTGAGTCTCTCGCAAAACCAAATTAGTTTGCAAATGAGTGTATTTCGTTAGTTTACAGTAAATTCCGGTTCCCTTTGAGGGTGGATTTGGATAAAGTTGCTTGCGTTGTATGAATAAACTAAAAGTTAGTTATTCTGGGATGGCCCAAGCGGTTAGAGCGCGAATTTACTGGCCGGATAGTTCGTGGTTCGAATCCGACCTCCGCCTCTCGACTTCCCCTGTCTAGGCTTGGGCAACCTGGCAGTATCCCAGCCCTCGTGCTTCCTTCAGGTGGCATGGCAGCTAGGCACCGAAAGGGTGCTACAGCTGAATGCTATGTTCTGGGTATCGCCACCTGTGAAAGTGTCAACGATTTACCTCACCGATTTACCTCACGTCGCCCGATGAGACTTTTTGCGTAAATTTCTGGGGCTGCCAACTTAACTTATTCGGAGTGTGTCGACCGATGGAACTGCAAGTCAGTTTGGTTTCATTCGGATTCATTGTTTCTAGCCCATTTTGTCAGTAGTGTGTAGTATACAGACGCCAGATTACTTTACTAGCAACGCCAGAACAGACCGAGGAGAAGGCTAGATGCCCACAGTCGATTCGTGTCATGTCATTCGACGCTACCTTCGCTTTTCAGCTTATGAAGCGCCATGACCGTGACTAGCAGCGCTGATTTCAAACAAACTTTGCACTATTGGTGGTTTACTTGTTTTCTATCCACCTGACCGCCAACATAAACGCAACTGCCATCATTGGGCATGATCACTGCTCACATTTAGGCTTGCCATTGTTGTTGTCGCCAATAGCGCGCCGATTTTTTTGAGCTTGCCCACAGATGAATTTTGTTCATCCATTTTCAGAATGTCCCTAGACTCAGTCTTCCCACATACCGTGCTCTAACTGATCTACTTCAACCGGTGCAGCGTGTGTTCATCAGTAGCAGCTGGACTAGCCTGATGCCCCCGCAATTCGCCTTGTTTGGTGATGCACAAATTCCCTGTGACTATGAACTTTTGAATTTAAAGACCTATCACAGTCGGTCTCAAGTTTTCAAAAGTGAGTTGTCTTCCGGATGAACCACCATATTGTTTGTTTCACTGATCTTGGACAGAAATTTCTTGGGTGACCCTGGTGACTCAGTACTGACACTGGTTCATTCTGGACGCGTTGCTCGGCCATTCTTATCACGAAGGTAATATCTAGCCAATATGCGGGAGGATATTGATTTGAGCCTTTGGTTTTTGTCAAACGTGCAACGCTTGTGATTCGGAACAAGAACTGAAAAAAATGTGCGACTTCTCACCATAGTTTGACTTTGTCTTGTAGTCCACAATTGGAAATCTAATGAGTACCTTTGGGATCTACAAACGTGCCTGTAGGTAACGTTTCGGTTTAGACCGAGCAAACAAGCTTTTGTATTGATTCGGTTTTCGGGGAGAACGACAGATCCAACCTGTTTCGTAACTGCAGCTGAACGGAATGTTTCGACCGTTCAACCCTTCGTTCGTTTGCGTTTTTGCACATAGTAGAAAGTGCAATGGAAGTTTTCTTTAATGGGATATGAAGAATCTGCTTTGACTGAGCCCATTCGCTTTGGACGTCACCCTCTTATACTATACACACAGTGTGGTATTCTTCGGAGAAAGCCCCCATCCAGGAGAAAATTTCGGAGATCTGGAATTTTTGTCCGACGTCCGTATCCCTCCAATCGAAGGCACATTCCCTAAACACCTTCAGTGGTTGTGAGCCGGAATTCTACACAACCGCACCACCCTTTACTTGATCAGAACGTTGCTGGTGCGAGCCTGATCCCGGCATCTCGACTGCTCCCGTCTAGGCTTGTAGCCTTTGTCTGGTATGGCAGCTTAGGCACCGAAAGGGTGAACGATCGTTACCACCGTGTTGTATGTTCTTTATTCGTCGGAGCATTTTTACGGTCGCATTACGGTAATGCGGATGAAGATGAGATGTTTTGCTTACGTTGTTCCATTGGGATACGGATTATCTTGTTTGTTGATTCTTGGTTGTAACGACCAAGACGATGAGGCTCATGGTATCTGTTCTGATTTGGCGACGGGGATACCGTGTTCCAGGAAGGAACACCTACCCAACTCCCTTGGAGATTTTTATCGGGCCTCGCTGATAAGTGTATCGTTTTCGGAGAGGCTTACATTTCATCTCTTCATCTGCCGGACAAATTTTACGTACTGTTTACGTACCGTCAGCATTACCGTTGATTAATCAGTGACTATCGATCGGTATTGATTGCAGCCACTCTTGACTTGATTTATGATATCTCAGTTCTTGTATATCTTCCATATCCGAGTTCAAAGGAGCTGCAGACAAATGGCATAATAGTGTCTGATGATAACCAGCTAAACTCAATAGTGGGTTGAAATTCCGTTGACATCTAGGATTTGCTTGACGCACGATTCATCTTGTTCATTGAACTCAATATTTGAAACACGAGTTAGTCGCACTTGATTCTTGTCCGTATAGTTCGTGACTTGACAAAAAAGTTCTCTTACTTACCAGCCAATTCACCCTCCCTAGACTTCCATCTATCTGCAGTCGTAACCCCCCTCTACCTCAATTTCGTTAGAATTGGTCTGCATAGCACATTGGAGCGGCAACATTTGTGTGTCATACGAGAAGAAAAACCAGTTATCCCTTGTGAGTACAGAAGTATAGGATAGATGAGCGTCACCGCGATTCTTACACGGCTTGAGATTATGGGGAAAAAGCGTGCTTCACAGTCGTGAATTCTAGGGAACAGTGTGTCATCGCAGCATCTCCATCTGGTAGGGGTAACTGCGAGAGAAGAGGTGCGCTTCACGACTAGGCGATCTGGAGAACCAGTTGGAAGATACCAGTTCATGGGGGTTCTTTAAAATGTAGTGTTGAAGAAGCGAGGTCCAGAATTTTTCGCTGAACTGGTTCACATGAAAAATAGGTAAGAGGGTCCCACATTACTTTTCGTGAACGGAGCGGACCTTCGGGATTTTGGACCCAATCTGCATAAAGTGATCAGAATGTTGGAGCGAACTGGTGTGAGGTTACGCCGAGGATCGATGGAGAAGGGAAGAAACGGCGAGAAAAGAGTGAAACATTCGTAACTTTACAAAAACGGGGTGGGTCTAACTCCGTTGGACTATCTCCGTGTTCGACGTCCCTTCAGTGTGTGATCCCCATGTAACTATGAGGCAGCTTGCATGAAGTACAAACGCTGGAATCCTAAAAGGCTGGGTGGAACTCCGTTGGACTTGCATGAAGTACAAACGCTGGAATCCTAGAGAGTTAAATAATCTACAAATACCTAGGAGCAATACGTCAGTGGACACTAACAAACGATGTGAAAATACACAGCTTTGTCGGGCTCCTGCTTTGCTAGGCCCGGAAAGCCGTCGTTCCAAGTCGAACATCTTAAATTCGGTTTATTGGGTAGTTTCCAATCCAGTCGTGCACGAACAGTTCAACGGGAGCGTTCTCAATTGATGTGCTAACTAAAGCGCCACCGGTAACTCTTCTGTTTTCCTGAAGATCTGCATGATACGGGCTGATATTCAAAGGGTCCCTCATACATGTTTTCCATCGGACAATGTATTCGGTTTATGTGTCGATGAACAACACTTTATACATTTGTCCTTTTCTTGCACCAAAGCCTCATCAGATTATCTAATATTGACCACCATTTCTATGCTCCATATGAGCAAGATTGGGCGCCCAGAAACACCTATGATTATCTCGGAGACCATCATCATCATCATCGACGGCATGACATCAGTGTTCAACGCCGCTGCTTCACTACCTTGTGCGAGTCCAGTGTGAGTGTGAGAGCAGCTTGTTGTCCTGCTTGTTTCAGAGTGCGGCATTGAGGGCGGCCAAATAGACTGGGTGTGGAGGTTTGAAGATTGATTTGGAAATACCTGACGATGTTGGCACCATGTGACGAGCAGATGCTGCACGCAAAACCGATGCATGATGAAGATCCTAAGTGCTGGGCCTACAAGGAGGGAGTTATTAATGGGGTGGGGAAGAAAAAGTATGTTAAAGAGAAAGAAGGGAGGCGTCAGCAATAGCATGTTTTCGCTTACCCGCCCTACTGTATGCAGCAATCGTCATTGATACGATCATTGAAGACTCACTAGCAGCCTCTAATGCCTGTGGGGTCGAAGTGCTCCCTGGGCCTCCGCTCACAGACATCGAGTACGCAGACGACATAGCTCTTCTAGGATCTGACCCCGTGGCAATGACGCGCGGTTTGGTATGCGCTTCACACCTG